>NC_132785.1:78950713-79253689 GCF_048418805.1 Vulpes vulpes
CCAGCATGACTTTTATGGATGATAATTCCAATGTCAGTTCAGTTTTCAAAGTCTTTATAGTGCTTTCTAGATCTGCCTTGGTATGTATCATCCAGCAGTCAGTCTATAATCTGGGCATTTGTATATCTGTTAGTTTCCTTCCCAGCATCACTGGTATGCTAATTGGAATTAGACCCATGCATCTTTACTCTCCCTCAAGAAGTTTCTGATTTCTATATTTCCCCCTTTGGTCTTGGGTCTGAATTAGAGCTCTAGTTACCCTACTTTGTTGTGTTCTGTTGCTCACTTCTGTGATTGAGTTAGTGTCCTGGTCCAAGCAGAGATAAGATATATATATATATATATATATATATATATATATATATATATATACAGAGAGAGAGAGAGAGAGAGAGAGAGAGAGAGAGAAGGGGGGGGAGGGAGGGAGAAACCATCAGGTATAGCCCTGTGCTTTTAGAAAGGCAGCAATATCTGAGAGGAGGTATTGCCTTCTTAGCCCTGTGGGTTCTTGTGGCACTCATGGGTTTCCCTAGCTGTTGCTGATTCCCTGCTACAGGATTACCTCATGACTAAGGTGCTAGAGGAGGAGGAAAAGGAAAAAAAACTGAGGGAATTTCCACATTTCCCATAAGTGTCAAGAGTACCCTTTTCTGACCCTCAAAAAAAAAGCTGGTTGGCTTTTTCTGTCTGTCTGGATCCTAGTGCTTACTTTTGGGTTTCTGACTGTGGTAAGTTCAAATGGAGGGATATCAAAGGGGAAAATGATAAACTCACCACTGATTTAGTGATATTTTGATTTTTGGTAATACCTGCTGTTATTTATGAAGTCTTCAAATAGGTACTCATGCATTCTGTTCAGGTTTTATAGCATGTATAAAAGTATAGTATGTATTCAGTGGAAGTAAAAGGATGAAGTATGTTTATTCTATCTCAACTGGAACCTGAATCTTTAAAATTTTGTTAATTGTGTAAAATATGATGTGGTTCCAAAGTCAAAACTATGAACAAAATACACCTAACAGAAGACAAGCTTTTTTTCCTATTCTTTTTCTCCCCCCAGAGGTACACATATTTTTAAGGTTTTTGATTATCCTTTTATTTTTTAATATTGAAAAGTAAGCATTTATATTTGTATTCCCTCTCCCCTCACTTCTTACACAAAAGATAACATGCTACAAACATTCTTCTGCATCTTTCTTTTTTTTCACTTAATTATATATCTTGCAGTCATTTCATAGACATATGTAAGGATTTTTCTCATTCCTTTTTAAGACTGTGTAGTGTTCCATTGTATAAACTTATCATGGTCTCTTAGTCTCTTATTGGTGGACATATGCATTATTTTGGGGCTTTGATTATTGCTAATCAATATAGTTTTTAAGCCAAACTTTCTTATTCATTTTACTGGGGAAGTGGAATATAATGAGAAGTGTTCACAATGTTTTTTATAACCTGAATCATTTTGGGTTCCAGATGTAGTTTATAGCCAATGCTGTAAATCTCATAGTTATAATTCTTAGACTCATTACACATGCAGTAAGAGTAATATATTTGAATGCTGGGATTTGCTCATGGGTACTGTCTTTAATGGTAGGCCACTCCTGATAATGATGATTTATGAATAGCTTGAATTCCTTAAGCACTTTTCCTACTGGTATTGTTGGAGAGGCAAAAAAGCTGTCAGTTTTTCAGCACTAAGCTGGTAACAGAAAAATAGGAAATAGGGATTTTAAGAGGTAAAATACTAGAAGTGATGGTAATGATTAGTAGCAGTGAGGTTGCTCCATAAACTCAGTTTAGTATTATGGATATTGGATGGGAAGAAAACTGAGATCCATTTAAGGAGTTACTATATCCAAGAGTCAACAATTTGCAACAAAGGATGGGAAACTAGATAACTGAAGGTCTGGGATAAGATAAAGGCAACCATTTGCTGCCATAGCACCTTTTCAAAAGTCTTTCATTCCACCTTAGATATTAAAAGGAAAGCCTAGCATTTGGTGTTCCTACCTGTCTATCTCTGGTTTAAAGGCAAGCTGATTTGAAAAATATGTTAATTTTTCTATTTTATCAGTCTGAAGATGTGGATCAGAAGATTTCTTTCCCAATCCCTTCTTTTATAATATTGGTGCTTCTAATATAGGAAATAGTATAATCTGGGATTTTTAGGGGCATATAGTTCAGGGTTTTTACATTTAGTATTGCTCTCTTAGTTATTAGACAAACATGTAGATATAATATTTGAACATGACTCCAGCATAGTCTACATAATGACACAATTAAGAATGTCATAAGATGTTGTGAGAAAGAAGGCCCCTAAGAAATTGTGATCAGCACAAATTTTAAATACTTAGCAAAAGAAGGAGTTGTGGGACATCTTACTTGTATAGTAATGGAAGAAATTCAGTTGTCAATTACTGCTGGATTCTGATCCTTAGATGATATTATTTTTGAGCAATGTCTATGCCCCTACATTTTGGACTTTAACAGTTAACAATTTTAACTTTAAACTTGATTTTGGATTTTTACAGTTAAGAAGAGTTCTAGCCATAAACTTGAAATATTTCTGATAAGATTCTTATTTGTATTAATTATAATGTAGCTTGAGAACTGACACCTTTAACTGCTTTCCACTTTGGAAGTGTCTAATGATTCTGTTTTCTAGTATGAAGTAATTCAGCTATGTCTGTCTTTGGCTAAAGAAAATAAAATGATAAAAACTTAAGTAGTCTAAGGAAAGCCTAAAATTCCTACTTTGATGTTAGAGTTTATTATAGGTGCATGGTAGAATCTTGCTTGGATAAATGCTGGTAGCACTAATATGGTGGCACTGAAATGTCAACCTAGTATTTTGCTTTTATCATGTAGATGCATGAATTTGTAACATGAAATACATGAAGTCACTTGCAATCTATCTGTTGAACCTGTGGTGCCATATTTGTATTCTTTGAAATTCAGGTTATTTTGAAGTATTGAAAAGTTTAGAGGTGCGCAGAATTTCCAAGGTGAAGGCGGTCAACCTGACATAAATGTTAAAATGTGATGATCCTTTGGGTAACATCATTAAGTGCCTGGTGTTGGTGTAGGGGTTGAGGAAAGAGGATGGATATTTACTGAACATTTTCTATATAACAGGTAATGTGTTAAGTGCTTCACATATATATCTTATATAATAGAACTTTATGGGTAGATATTACTATATTAATTTGTAAACCAGGAAAGTGGAGTTCAAAAAGTCTAAATAACTTAGAGTCACACAGACTTTCAGTGTAGGATAAATATTTGAACTCAGGTCTGTTGACGGGTTTTTTCCTCCAATGCTTTGCCAAATCCCTTACTTACTCAGGTAGGATTAGTCTTTAAAATATCCTGGCCCCAGTAGGAGTGGTATGATGCCTATTAAGGTATTGGATATGGGTGTTATAAAAGGACCTTATTAATGTATTTACAGGTACACTTATAATATCCATAAATCTCACTTTAACCAGCACATTTGGTGTATTTAGTACATGCAGTTGATTGAGGCACTCTATTTGCCAGAATACTATTTTTCTTAGAGTAAAATACATACTTTTAATTTTCTAGGGAGTTGTTATAGTAGCTAAACACACAGAATAGCCCTGGTTTCTTTTTACAAATGAAGTACTAAGATGTAAGTAAAAAGTGAGAAATTTTAGAACTCTAATCATGACATCCTTATGACTTTGATTATCTTGTGACAGAAAAATGTGTCTAAGGGTCCCCTGCTAATCAGACATTGGATGATGTAGCGTGAGGAAAGGACAGACTTAATGTTAGGTGATGAAGGTTCTCCAAGCCTTGACTAGAGTTTAAATAAAACAAACTTGAAGTACAGGGTCACATGATTTATAGATAATAACTCTTCCCATCTCTGGAACTCTTTGACATCTCCAATAACAAGAAATAGAGCTTCAAAGATTAGAGCTCCATGGGAAGCCAGGCAGGTGATGCTACTGTGTTAAGTTTTTCTGAGTTTGCTTTAGTATGCCTCAAGTGAATGAATAACTGTGGACACCCAGGAAGCCCAGGTGGCTAAAATTTATATTAAAAGAATTCATTTTACTGTACCTTCTCATTCGGAATCAAGGATGAGTCACTAAAAATCTGTAAGACCTAGGAGTGCAAGGAAAAGTGTGAAAGAGGATTTTTTATTTTGCCCATTGCATTCAAAAATATAGCTATCTGTCTTCTTTTAAGCACCTGGATGTGTGGAGCTTAATGTAATTGACCTCATGCATGTTGTGAAGAAAATTAAAAACCTTATCTCATGCTGGGGGCTATAAGTTTTCATCAACCACTTGGAGTTGGCCTGAAGGTCAGCTTTTACCACCTGAAAACAGATCTATTTATTTCCCAAAGTGCTACGTAGAACACTAGTCCTATAAGACATCTGTAGAAAAAAAAATTTCACAGTTAAAGTTTGGGAAACACCATATTATACATCTACCTATTAGATAATTATGACACACATTAGTGTATTAAGTAAAATTTCTGATAATTCAAATAGTATATGAAAAACAAAAGCAACAAAAACCGTGTAACTTTTCGTAATAGTCATTTTAATAGGAACCTCTTCCTATTAAGATTTCGCAGAACTAATTGATTAAGCCAGTGTGTTTTTGACATAAGAACAGGCAAATAGACCAGTGGAATAGAAGAGAGTCCTGTAATAGAACTTCATTGTAGTCTGTAACAAAGATGACACTGCAGTGAAGTTGGCAAAGTATGATCTTTTCAGTAAAAGGTACTGGGTCAGTTAGATATCTGTAGGAAAAAAAATGAACCTTACTTCACATATACATATGAAAGATAAAACAATTTGGCTTTTTGGGGAAAAGGTAGGAGATTATCTTCATGACATGAAGGAAAAGTTTTCTTAACAGGACACACAAAGGAAAAAGAATGGGGAAAAATGTCCACATTTAAAATAAAGACTGTTCATGAAAGGACACCATTAAGAAATTAAAGAGATGAGCTAGAGACTAGGACAAGATATTTGTACTATATATATCAGACAAAAGACTAGTATATAAAATATGTATAAAACCACTACAAATCCCTATCAAAAGCCAGAATCAAAAAGAAAAAATGGACAAAAGATTTGAACAGTCATGTCAGAAGGGAGGATATTTAAATGGCCACAGGAGATGAGAATGTACTCAAATTTATTAGTCATCAGGAAAGTACAAATTAAAACCACAGTATGATTACAAAGGAATGGCTAAAATAAAAACCGAAAATGCCAAGTGTGTCAAGGATATAGAGCGGTTGCAACACTCATTTACTGTTGGTGGAAGTGAAAAATTACTATGACTGCTTGGGAAAACTGGTTGCAGAAATTACTAAAGCTGAATATATGCTTATCCTTTGACCCAGCATTTCTACCCCTAGATTATATACCAACAAAAATTCATATATATGTTCACCAAAAATTACGTACTATAGAATGTTCATAGCAGCATTATTTCTAAGGACCCCTAAACTGGGAACATTTCAAATGTTTATCAATAGTAGAATGAATGAAGTATGATAAATTCACACAATGGGCTATGATATAGCAATGAGAATAAACAAACTATAAATATGGAATAACATGAATAAATCTCACAAATATAATTTTGAGATAACAGGCAGACACGGAAGAGTACACACTAGATGATAAAGTTTCTTTTTCATTTTTTTTAAGTTGTGATTTTATTTTATTTTATTTATTTTTTATTGGTGTTCAATTTGCCAACATATAGCATAACACCCGGTGCTCATCCCGTCAAGTGCCCCCCTCAGTGCCCGTCACCCAGTCACCCCAACCCACTGCCCACCTCCCCTTCTACTACCCCTTGTTCGTTTCCCAGTTAGGTGTCTCTCATGTTCTGTCACCCTCACTGAAATTTCCCACTCATTTTCTCTCCTTTCCCCTTTACTATTTTTTATATTCCCCAAATGAATGAGACCATATAATGTTTGTCCTTCTCCGATTGACTTATTTCACTCAGCATAATACCGTCCAGTTCCATCCACGTCGAAGCAAATGGTGGGTATTTGTTGTTTCTAATGGCTGAGTAATATTCCATTGTATACATAGACCACTTCTTCTCTATCCATTCATCTTTCGATGGACACCGAAGCTCCTTCCACAGTTTGGCTATTGTGGACATTGCTGCTAGAAACATCGGGGTGCAGGTGTCCCGGAGTTTCATTGCATCTGAATTTTGGGGTAAATCCCCAGCAGTGCAATTGCTGGGTCGTAGGGTAGTTCTATTTTTAACTCTTTGAGGAACATCCACACAGTTTTCCAGAGTAGCTGTGCCAGTTCACATTCCCACCAACAGTACAAGAGCGTTCCCCTTTCTCCACATCCTCTCCAACACTTGTTTCCTGCCTTGTTCATTTTCCCCATTCTCACTGGTGTGAGGTGGTATCTTACTGTGGTTTTGATTTGTATTTCCCTGATGACAAGGGATGCGGAGCATTTTCTCATATGCTTGTTGGCCATGTCTATGTCTTTCTCTGTGAAATTTCTGTTCATGTCTTTTGTCCATTTCATGATTGGATTGTTCGTTTCTTTGCTGTTCAGTTTAATAAGTTTTTTATAGATCTTCGATACTAGCCCTTTATGTGATAGGTCATTTGCAAATATCTTTTCCCATTCTGTAGGTTGTGTTTTAGTTTTGTTGACTGTTTCTTTTGCTGTGCAGAAGCTTTTTATCTTGATGAAGTCCCAATCATTCATTTTTGCTTTTGTTTCCCTTGCTTTAATAGATGTATCTTGCAAGAAGTCGCTGTGGCCAAGTTCAAAAAGGGTGTTGCCTGTGTTATCTTCTAGGATCTTGATGGATTCTTGTCTCACATTTATATCTGTCACCCATTTTGAATTTATCTTTGTGTATGGAGTAAGAGAATGGTCCAGGTTCATTCTTCTGCATGTGGCTGTCCAATTTTCCCAGCACCATTTATTGAAGAGACTGTCCTTTTTCCAGTGGATAGTCTTTCCTGCTTTGTCGAATATTAGTTGACCATAGGGTTGAGGGCCCATTTCAGGATTGTGTATTCTGTTGTATTGATCTATGTGTCTGTTTTTGTGTCAGTACCACACTGTCCTGATGATCACAGCTTTGTAGTACAACCTGAAATCTGACATTGTGATGCCCCTGGCTCTGATTTTCTTTTTTAATATTCCCCTGGCTATTCGGGGTCTTTTCTGATTTCACACAAATCTTAAGATTATTTATTCCAACTCTCTGAAGAAAGTCCATGGTATTTTGATAGGGATTGCATTGAATGTGTGAATTGCCCTGGGTAATATAGACATTTTCACAATGTTAGTTCTTCCAATCCATGACCATGGGATATTTTTCCATCTCTTTGTGTCTTCCTCATTTCTTTCAGAAGTGTTCTATAGTTTTTAGGGTATAGATCCTTTACAAACTCTTTGGTTAGATTTATTCCTAGGTGTCTTATGCTTTTGGGTACAACTATAAATGGGAATGACTCCTTAATATCTCTTTCTTCAGTCTCATTGTTAGTGCATAGAAATGCCACTGATTTCTGGGCATTGATTTTGTATCCTGCCACACTGCCAAATTGCTCTATGAGTTCTAGCAATCTTGAGGTGGTGTCTTCTGGGTTTTCTATGTACAGTATCATGTCATCTGTGAAGAAGGAGAGTTCTTTGCCCATTTGAATGCCTTTTATTTCTTTTTGTTGCCTGATTGCTGAGGCTGGGACTTCTAATACTACGTTGAATACCAGTGGTGAGAGTGGGCATCCCTGTTGTGTTCCTGATCTTAGGGGAAAGGCTCCCAGTGTTTCCCCACTGAGAATATTTGCTGTGGGCTTTTCATAGATGGCTTTTAAGATGCTGAGGAATGTTCCCTCTATCCCTACACTCTGAAGAGTTTTGCTCAGGAATTGATGCTGTATTTTGTCAAATGCTTTCTCTGCATCTAATGAGAGGATCATTTGGTTCTTGGTTTTTCTCTTGCTGATATGATGAATCACATTGATTGTTTTACGAGTGTTGAACCAGCCTTGTGTCCTGGGAATAAATCCTACTTGGTCATGGTGAATAATTTTCTTAATGTATTGTTGGATCCGATTGGCTAGTATCTTTTTGAGAATTTTTGCATCCATGTTCATCAGGGATATTGGTCTATAATTCTCCAATTTGGTGGGGTCTTTGTCTGGTTTTGGAATTAAGGTGATGTTGGCCTCATAGAACGAATTTGGAACTACTCCATCTCTTTCTATCTTTCCAAACAGCTTTAGTAGAATAGGTATGGTTTCTTCTTTAAACGTTTGATAAATTCCCCAGGGAAGCCATCTGACCCTGGACTTTTGTGTCTTGGGAGGTTTTTGATGACTGCTTCAATTTCCTCCCTGGTTATTGGCCTGTTTAGGTTTTCTATTTCTTCCTGTTCCAGTTTTGGTAGTTTGTGGTTTTCCAGAAATGCGTCCATTTCTTCTAGATTGCCTAATTTATTGGCGTATAGCTGCTCAGAATATGTACTTAAAATGATTTGTATTTCCTTGGTATTGGTTGTGATCTCTCCTTTTTCATTCGTGGTTTTATTAGAGTCTTTTTTGTTTGTAATAAGGCTGGCTAATGGTTTATCTATCTTATTAATTCTTTCAAAGAACCAACAGCTGGTTTTGTTGATCTGTTCTACAGTTCTTCTGGTCTCTCTTTCATTGAGTTCCACCCAAATCTTTATTAACTTTCTTCTTCTGTTTGGTATAGGTTTTATTTGCTGTTCTTTCTCCAGTTCCTTTAGGTGCAAGGTTAACTTGCGTATTTGAGTTTTTTTCAGTTTTTTGAGGGATGCTTGTATTGAGATGTATTTCCCTCTCAGGACTGCTTTTGCTGTATCCCAAAGATTTTGAATGGTTGTATCTTCATTGTCATTAGTTTCCATGAATCTTTTTAAATTCTTCTCTAATTTCCTGGTTGACCCTTTCATCTTTTAGCAGGATGGTCTTTAACCTCCACATGTTTGAATTTCTTCCAAATTTATTCTTGTGATTGAGTTCTAGTTTCAAAACATTATGGTCTGAAAATATGCAGGGGACAATCCCAATCTTTTGGTATCCGTTAAGACCTGATTTGTGACCCAGTATGTGGCCTATGCTGGAGAAAGCTCCATGTGCACTTGAGAAGAATGTGTATTCAGTTGCGTTCGGATGTAAATTTCTGTAAATATCTGTGAAATCCATCTTGTCCCGTGTATCATTTAAAGCTCTTGTTTCATTGGAGATGTTGGTGTTTAGAATGTCATTTGTAGAAAGCACCGTATTGACGTCTCCCACTATAAGTGTATTATTATCTAAGTATGTCTTAACTTTGGTTATTCATTGATTGATATACTTGGCAGCTCCCACATTCGGGGCATAAATATTCATGATTGTTAGGTCCTCTTGTTGGATAGATCCTTTAAGTATGATATAGCGTCCTTCTTCATCTCTCACTACAGTTTTTGGGATAAAATTTAATTTATCTCATATGAAGATTGCTACCCCTGCTTTCTTTTGAGGACCATATGAATGGTAAATGGTTCTCCAACTTTTTATTTTCAGGCTGTAGGTGTCCTTATGTCTAAAATGAGTCTCTTGTAGACAGCAAAGAGATGGGTCTTGCTTTTTTATCCAGTCTGAAACCCTGTGTCTTTTGATGGGATCATTTAGACCATTCACGTTCAGAGTTACTATTGACGATTAGAAACGACAAATACTCACCATTTGCTTCAACGTGGATGGAACTGGAGGGTATTATGCTGAGTGAAATAAGTCAATCGGAGAAGGACAAGCAGTGTATGTTCTCATTCATTTGGGGAATATAAATAATAGTGAAAGGGAATATAAAGGAAGGGAGAAGAAATGTTGGGAAATATCAGGAAGGGAGACAGAACATAAAGACTCCTAACTCGGGGAAACGAACTAGGGGTGGTGGAAGGGGGGAGGAGGGCGGGTGTTGGAGGGGAATGGGTGACGGGCACTGAGGTGGACACTTGACGGGATGAGCACTGGGTGTTTTTCTGTATGTTGGTAAATTGAACACCAAAAAAAATTAATTTAAAAAAAAAAAAAAAAGGAAGGCAAAAAAAAAAAAAAGAGTTACTATTGAAAGATATGAATTTAGTGTCGTCAAAATACCTATTCAGTCCCTGTTTTTGTGGATCATTTTTGGACTTCTTCTTTCTTTTAGAGTCCCCCTTAATATTTCTTGCAGAGCTGGTTTGGTGGTCACATATTTTTTCAGTTTCTGCCTATTTTGGAAGCTCTTTATCTCTCCTTCTATTCTGAATGAGAGCCTTGCTGGATAAAGTATTCTTGGCTGTAGGTTCTTCTCATTTAGGACCCTGACTATATCCTGCCAGCCCTTTCTGGCCTGCCAGGTCTCTATGGAGAGGTCTGCTGTTAATCTAATATTTCTCCCCATATATGTTAGGGATCTCTTGTCTCTTGCTGCTTTAAGGATTTTCTCTTTATCTTTGGAATTTGCAAGTTTCACCATTAAATGTTCAGGTGTTGAACAGTTTTTATTGATTTTAGGGGGAATCTCTCTATATCCTGGATCTGAATGTCTGTTTTCCTCCCCAAGTTAGGGAAGTTCTCAGGTATGATTTGTTCAAATACACTTTCTGGTCCTCTGTTCCTTTTGGTGCCCTCTGGAACCCCAATTAAATGTAGATTTTTCCTTCTGAGGCTGTCATTTATTTCTCTTAACCTTTCCTCATGGTCTTTTAATTGTTTTTCTCTTTTTTCCTCAGCTTCCTTCCTTGCCATCAACTTATCTTCTATGTCACTCACTCTTTCGTATACCTCATTAACCCTCATTGTTAGGACCTCCAGTTTGGATTGCATCTCATTGATTTTTAATTTCGGCCTGATTAGACCTAAATTCTGCAGTCATGAAGTCTCTTGAATCCTTTATGCTTTTTTCCAGAGCCACCAGTAGCTTTATAATTGTGCTTCTGAATTGGCTTTCTGACATCAAATTGTAATCCAAATTCTGTAACTCTGTGTGAGAGAGTACTGTTTCTGATTCTTTCTTTTTTGGGGAGTTCTTTCTAGCAATTTTGCTCAGTGCAGAGTAGCTAAAAACGAGTTGTACTGGAAGAAGGAAGAAAAAAAAGAAAAAACAAACAAACAAAAACAAGGAGGGATATCTTCTGTTTCTATATGCTCTAAATCCCTCAATTTCCCCTGGAGTTTTCCAGTGCTGGGCAGTGAAGAACTTGCTTTTTCCCTGTCCTTCCAGCTGGTCTTCTGGGGAGGGGCCTGCTGTGCTGATTCTCAAGTGTGAGCACCTGGGGGAGATTCCCGCCCCCTGCCAGGTGCAAGGCTCAGTGGGAGCTGTTTACTTTGTGAGACTTCTCTTCCCTCGTGGCCCGGCTCCATCCCAGGCATACGGTGACACCAGGAGGAACAATCACACTGGCCAGCGGCCAGCTCTCAGCCCTGGAGTCAGCTCCCTCAGTAACTACTGCAGTCTCCCAATCCACACTGGCCTGGATGCTCTGGGGCTGGAGGGGCGTTGATCTGCACAGCTCAGGGGCACCAGGTTGCAGGAGCGTCCTCGCTGTCCTGTGCCCTCCCTGCCTCCACCTGTCCCGGGGCGAGCGCAGGATCCTGTGCTGTGTCCCCCGCACCCTGGGATCTGGGGCGTGCTCCACTGGAATCATGATCCTGGGGCCATGCAGCCCCCTCTGCCCGGAGCTGCCACCTGAGCTTCTTCCCGAGGCCTCACCGGGCTTGCTCCAGCACTTTACCCAGCTTGGCCTTTGGTGTGGGTGCACTTTCTTTGTAGTGACCCCGGGAACCTGGAGGCTCCACTGCCCCTCCTGGGATCCTGCCCAAGTTCCCTGCGAGTACCTTTCCCTCCAGGAAGGATCCAGTGCGGATTTTTAAAGTTCTTCTCCGGGACTGGGCTTTCCTGTCCCCAAGTCTCTTGCTGCCACACTTTAGCCTTGGCTCCTCGCAGGACCTCTCCCCCACTTGACTCTTTTATTTTTTATTTTTTCTGTCTTCCTACCTTGTTAGAAGCTCAAACTCTTCTCTCTGTAGTGTTCCAGCTGTTCTCTCTTTAAATCTCAGGCCGAATTAATAGGTTTTCAGGATGATTTGAAAGTTATCTAGGTAAGTTGTTGGGGACAGGTGACTTAGGGACCCTACTCCTCCATCATCTTGACCCGCCCCTCGATGATAAAGTTTTTAAACCTGCAAACTAATCTATGCTGTTAGATCTCAGAACAGTGGTTACTCTGGAAGGGGTTCAAAGAAGCTTCTGGATGCTAATGATATTTTGCTCTGGGTATTGGTTTCAGTTTGTGAAAGGTCATTGAACAATATATTTTTGATTCATGTATTTTCTTGAACATTTAACATACTAAAATAAAAAGTACACTAAAAAGGCAGAAATAAAAACAAAAATTTACTGAATAAGAGATCCTTAGATCTGGGCTTCCAAGGAACTTTGGGAAATGCTTACCAATCATACAATGCTATTGATAGGTATTGTTCAGGTCATATTTTTTTTATTGAAATAAGACCAGATGAAATGATATTCAAGGAAAAATGTAAGTGGACATTTTCCCCAATTAATATTTGAATTTGCCATTGTCTTTGTATTGAAGACTGTGAAGAACTGTATGGTAGTGATAAATGATTAAAGAAGTCATTTAATGAGTGTTTGAAAAGTAATGAGAGAAATAGATGCTTTTTAATTACATAAATATTAAAACAAGATCAAACAGATTGCTTTTTAGTTTGGAGCAATATAAAATATAAACTTTCAATAGCTTCATAAGAAATATATAAAAAGTATTCTGTGGCAAATAGCAGTTTTGTGGATCTTAACAATGAAATCATTTTATACTTTAGGTTTCTGTTTATCATTGACATGTAAGAGTTAATTTACACTCATACTGTTTTATACAATAATATCCCTTTTCCCAGTTCTTTAATATGTGTTTTACCATTTCAGAGACATTTTTGATGACAGAGTATATGCCTGGATCTTTGTGTAAATGCTTTTCTCTTCTGCTAATTAAATAATTAAATCACTTACTTCAGAATGCTGAAATGCCAAATGTCCAGTTTCTCTGCTTCCACAGACTTCATACTCTGACAGCCAACAATTGCTCTAAGTGTTTGACATTCAGAAATTGGAGCGAGTAGGTCAGGACTGTGGCAAGTTGGTTTGCATTTTAAGTAAGCTGTGAGTGAAGAGAGAGGAAGGAGATGTGTCCAAGGTAATTTCTCTTAGTTATTTTCTGTGTCTGCCTTAAGACTTTTGTTTGTTTTTCAAGAGGAAATAAAAACTAGACTGGTTCTTCTTATCCTGATTTTACATTTTTGTAGTGATCTCTCTGAAAAATTATAGAAATCTGAAGTTCTGGCTATTCAAAATTTATATATCGTATTCATAGTCAAATGAAATCATCATACCTACTTCCATGGTGCACATTTTTAGAGAATTAGAATCGTTGAGTATAAGATTGAATTTTTTTATGACAATAGCTATACAATGCTATTGTATATATTAGCAATGATTTCTTTTTATATAGAGACTTACACTTTTGAAAATATGCAATATGTATAGTTAGTCCTTTTTATTCAGGTTTTCAAGAGAGAGATTCCTTAGAATATTCAAATTATTAATCCAATCACAAATCTTATGTTAGCCAATTATTTTAATTTTCTCAGTAGAAATATTTGCCTTATATTTTGTTGAATGTATTTGCTAACATTTTACTACATGTATTTTCTTCTCCTACTTGCTGTGGAAAATGCAAATGATGTCAATAAAATGACCAAAAGGTAGAAAAGGAAGGAGGAGCAGCAAGGGATTAGACAGCAGCAAGGGATCAGACAAAGCATTAAGCATTTGTATCTAAATAACCAAGTCACAGGTCAAATTTCATAGAGGGACCTCCATGGGAAATTACACAAGTGTTGCTATACTGAAATTTTATGGTAATATTATTAAAGATGGGGGAGTTTCTATTCCTTGTCATTGACTTCCTGAGCCAGCAGCAGGTAACTGGTGGAGTCTGAGTCTCTGCTGACAACTTCCTGCACATGTGAGAATGGTTGTGGAGTGACTATGGGGTGACATTCATGAGCTGGTACTATCTGGGGTGCTTAATGGTGCCACCAACTTGGGGTATCATGACAATATGCAATGGAGGAAAGATATCTAGGGCTTTTAGGAGGGATGTTGTTCAGGACTCAATTCCATAATACATTTGGATCTTGGTATCAGATCTTTATTATGGAATGTGAGTTATACTTATGTATGTGTTTATGACAGTCCAAACTATTGTCTTATGAATATACTTTTTTTTTTTAGAGATTGTGTTCGTTGTTTGTAAGGAAGCATGTTTGTCATTTCATAAAGAGGGTTCAGAGAGGAGCCCTGTAAGCATTGTTATTTAATGTTATTTATGAATGATTGGAGTAGAACCTGTTGGAATATTATAATCCTTTATGATTAAACATTAAAAAAAACCCTACCATAAGTTTTCACATCTCAAACTTTTTCTTGGTATTTTGGTATACATTACATACTGATAATCTGTCAGGCTAGTGTATAATATGAACTGGCTCATAATCAACATTATTTCATTGCTAAAAATAGATAGATGTTAATATGATATTACAGCCAGTCTTGTCTATGTTACAATTAGCCTGTGGTTGATCATAGTGGGAGTATTTACACCATGGAATTGCAAATGTCACAAATCAGGCCCCCTACCTCCTGCCCCACCCTCTGATTCATTGTTAAACATTTATCAGTATGCCATTGGGTATAATAGAACATAGTTTTGAAGTTGGTTAGGCCAAGGATAAAATTCTATTTCTCCCTCTCTCTCATTCTGGCAAATTATAAAACTTTCTTAAATTTCCCATTTTCTCAGTACAAAGAAAAGGAGTATTGTGAAAATCAAATTAGCTAATGTACAAAGCACTTGGCAGAGGATTTTAATGTATTTTTGAATCCTTTTACTTTCTCCACTCTCCTAAAATTGGTCCTGGAATCTAGGGTGAGAGTGAAATATAATGGAGGTCAAGATTTTGCAACTGTCGATAGAGAAGGGCCAGAAGTTCGGCACCAGGAAAGAAGTTCTGTATTAGGGGTGGCATATCTGAAATAGTTACTCTCAAGATCTCTCCAGGGGAAGTGCAGAAAAAAATCCTTGAAAGTAGAAGCCCTTACACAGCATTTTAGTATATCTACAGAGGCAGGGATAGCTGTAGGTCTCTCCATTGAGAGAGTTGTGCTGAGGTGGAGTAACAAGCCTGAACCTCAGGAAAGGGAGAAACCCTTGGGTAGATGAACTGAGCCCTGGTACTAGATATCAGTGTGATCAGAGCTTGCAGTCTCCCAGCAGGGATTGCACTTGGTCCTGGTCAAGACAACTCCTCCTCTAGTTCCATGATTTTAGGCAGTAGAGAAGTGGATGGAGCCTGCAAAATGTACTATCCCAGATTTGGTAGAAGAGAAATCAGGACAGTTTTCACACACATAATGTTAGAGCAAATCTGATCTGGAAAGAGCTTCTCACATTAAGCAAAATCAAAATAAAACAAACAAAAAAAGGGTTTTAACTATGGCAAACAACCAAAAACAAACATACAAAAATCTCTACATATATAACAAGAGGAAAGAGAGAAGGAAACTAATATACAAAACACAGAAAGGACCCAGTCTAAAAGAAAATGTTGCCCAGATAGCACATTCCTGTTGATTTACAATGTAGAGAAACTTGCTGAAAATAGGAATTAATTGGAAGCAGAGCTCAAAGATAAGATGATTAAGGAACAGAAAGAGGTGAAAAGAGAGGTTGCTGAAATAAGAATACAAATCGAGAGCCAGAACAACACTATTGCAGATCTAATGAATACAAAGATTTCTCAAAGAAGAGTTACTAGTTTGGTTTCATGTTTTTCCTCCCAAAGAAGAGGCTGATTCTATAGTCACATAATCATTTTCATTTGCTTTTACAAAGACTTGAACAAAATGGAAAAGATGAAGGTATAGCTCTTGACCGAACTGACTCCTAACTGCCAATGGCCTCTAGAAATATCTCTTTCAGTGTAGCAGTGAAATTGTTTTATAAATCTCTCTGGTTTTATAAAGGAAAATAGTAATTCTGGGATTAGTGCAGCTTGAAAAAAATTTTTATCTTCCTCAAATTTTGGTTAACAGTGTGTAACAGGAGGGTGAATAAGACTTTTCCTATTTTGGAATTTTTGGTGAAACTCCACAATGGAAAACAAATGAATGCTTCTATATTCTACACAGAGACCTGAGATCTGTCCTTTGTATTCTATTAAGAGATAGCATGGACTAAAAAAAAAAAAGTTTAAAGATACAAGAAATAATTTTAAATTACATGAAATCACATAAAATAGATGAAGGAGGTCAAAAGGTACAAACTTCTGGTTTTAAAATAAATGTCATGGGGATGTAATGTACAACACAGTGACTATAGTTAACAATACTGCATCGCAAATTTGAAAGTTGCTTAAAGAGTAGATCTTAAAAGTTCTTATCACAAGAAAATTTTTTAAAAGATTTATTTATTTATTTTAGAGAGAGAGCAGGAGCAAGCAGGACTAGGGATGATAGGAGAGAGAGAATCCTGAGGCAGACTCCCCACTGACTACAGAGCCCAACCAAATGGGTGGGGCACTAGATTCCCAGGACCCTGAGATGGTGTGACTTGAGCTGAAATCAAGAGTCGGCCACTTAGCCAGCTGAACCACCTAGGAGCCCCAAGAAAAAAGTGATTTTAACTGTACGGTGATGAATGTTAACTAGCCTGTGGTGATCATTTCAGAATATATACAAGCGTTGAATTATTATGTTGTATACCTGAAACTAATATAATGTTATATGCTAATTATACCTCAATAAAAAGGGAAAACAAATCCCATGAAAAGAGACAGCTGAATTAGCTCTGCTACTCTAACCATCACCCTCAGTGGATATCAGCAAAAGTTTTGGGTTTCAAGGATATTCAATGTGTTTTTGAGTTCTTGATCAGGCAAGGAGTACTAAGCCTGATAATTCTACTTTTCTGATATGATACTGATTCTGATTCTAAGCACTGATACTGATAATACTGATACTCTGCTTTTCACTCCTGATAGCAATCCTATCACAAACTGAGAAAGTGGTGGTAAAGAAAATGCCTCATAGGAATTGAGGGTGCCTGGAAGAGGATGGCATTGGTATCTCAATCCTGGCTAGATGTCTGGTCCTATGGCAGCTTTGCAGATCTCCTTCACAGTTATGTAAATGGTGAGGCAAACTGCAGTGAGAGCAACTGCAAGGAAGAGAGCTTGTGCATGCATTGTTTAAGGCACAAGGAGGTGGAATTTTACACAGGGCTGCTGATGCAAAGGAACCACTGTACCTGATTGTGGTTGATGGCATTTGAGGCAGTGTTTGAAAGCCGTGAGTCAGAGCCGATGTTTCACATCAGAAGGCTATGCAGTGGGGAGGTAGCCTCAAAGAGACACCAATAGGTTTCACCTGTGCTCTCTCCCCTTAATAAAGCAAGTGGTTCAGTGCCTACCACAGAGTATGTTTTCTGCTGAGAGTAAACTGCAGTTGCCTGGGGTAGGTAACAATGTTTGAGGCATTTATCCCCAAGCTCTACTTTCTGCTTCAACTAAGCAAAAGCTAGAACTAGAAAAGGGAAGGAGAAAGTATAAGCAGCCTTAGTTAGGAGAGAGGAGTGTTCACTGAAGTCTTAAATTTGGGCAAGTTTGAAACTTGGAGACTCTGGCTCAGATTTTTTTTAAGAGGTAGGAAAAGGAGATTCAAAAGAGTGTTTTTTTTTTTTTTTTTTAAGATTTATTTATTCATGAGAGACACACAGAGAGAAGACAGAGACAGAAGCAGGCTCCATGCAGGGAGAGCATCAGGAGAGCCTGATGCGGGACCCCATCCTGGGTCCCCAGGATCATGCCCTATACTGAAGGTGGGCCCAAACCGCTGAGCCACCTGGGCTGCCCCAAAAGGGTGGTTTTTAAAGATAATGAAACCATTCCATGTTTGGACACCACTGAATTCAGGCTGTTGGTATCAACACTTGTAATGCCATAAAATCCTACATTGTATAGGCTCCTAATTTTATCTTCTGGTATGAACTGATAACATTTATGGTTAGAAACCGTATGATGTTTTTAATTGTCATGAGTTAAACATCAGGCCAGAAATGATTGACCATATAATACTAATGACCCAAGAAAGCATTTAGCAATGTCTTTAGTACTAATGACTATCTTTGAAATGAGAAATATAAACTTTATTCATAATTCCTTAAGAATTATTACATTATTCATGTTTTTAAATCAAATTAACTCTGATGGTAAGCCCCCACTTTATGAGGACATGAGAAAGTAAGTATCAGCCACGTTTTGGGATTTTTTTTTTTTCAATCTACACACTTAGCATTTCCGAATTTCCTATAAAACATGCCATTGTTCTTCCAAAACACTGCCCTCTCCCCAGAGCGACAGAAAACTTTTGGGTCCTCGGCTTTTATTTTCTTTTTTTTAAAAGATTTCATTTATTTATTCATAAGAGGCACAGAGAGAGAGGCAGAGACACAGGCAGAGGGAGAAGCAGGCTCCATGCAGGGAGCCTGATGTGGGACTTGATCCCGGGTCTCCAGGATCACACCCGGGCTAAAGGCGACGCTAAACCGCTGAGCCACCGGGGCTGCCCTTTTTGTTTTCTTTAAGCAAGGGAAGACCACTAAAGAACTTTTGCTTGACCTGCATTAGGGCTGGGGCTATTTTATGCATTACTAGCCTGCTAAGTTTTGCTAATTTTCCCCATTCTTTTTAGCTGTGCTAAAAAGTGGAGAGTCCCATCACTGTACCCAATGTCTTCTGCCACCCATCTGAGGCTTCTTTTCCATATCTTCCCGTTGGGGGAAGGTTCCACGTATTCCCTCCTCAATATGCCTTCTTACCTGTTACAATGATGGATGTGTTGACACTATGAGCTTTTTTTTTTTTTTTTTTTTTTTTTTTTACTAATCCACCATGTTACACAGGCAGTGCTTCTGGAATCCTTGACTGGTAATAATGAATAGGTAAGAGGGAGAAGAAAACAAAGCGGAGGAAAATGGATGGCAATAAAAGTAGGATGAAAAGAAGAAAAAAAATGGGTAAGTTAAAAACAAGGAGTAGTAGAGTGATATCAAAAGTTGCTTTTTAATTTCTCTCTGCGGAACTGGCCTTTCTGAGCCACCCTGTTCTGTGGTTTTCTGGTTTGCATAATTGAATGCATATCACTGAAGGATGTATGAATGGCGTTACTATGATTATATAAGAGTGTAAGCAGCTCGCTATTGTGTGAAAGTGAATGAATGAGTATTGCATTTTACTAAACTGTTAACCTGCTTTGACAGCTGTTACGCTGCGATAAATGATTGCAGAATTAATTGAAGAGGTTATTATGCTATTAAAACCTATTTTCACTGAGCAGTAATAATGAGAATTCATTGTTAGTCAGTGAGTGTCCACCATTCGGTGATGGGAAATTTCTCTTCTAGCATCTATGTATTGTTTTTGTAACACAACTCTTTTAGACCACCTATGAGAACTTAATTTATTTGAAGAGGTGCTAACTTTTTATCTTTTCATTGAAGGATCAGATTGTCATGAAAGGGTCAAGATCTCCCCATTTCAAGCTTTCCTTGCCTTTCAGTACTTTCATACTATTTCATTTTTCCTCAGTAAGTTATCAACTGATTCAGTTACAACTGAGTTGACTCTTTCAATTCATTGTTGTTGAACTGTTCTACATACCTGAAGAAACTTCTTGTAAAAAACTCCTCAGAAACTAGTTTCTACTGATAGGAAAGATAATGCCTTCTGTTCTGTCATTGTTAAAGGAGTAACTCTTCCTATTAAATGCTGTTCCATCAAGTATATTTTAAACATTCACATTAACTTGCCTCTATTCCAGAACATCTGGAAATTATTGGAGTAAAAACTTGATAACTTTATATCTTTTACATATACTCCTTAAATAAGGGAAATTGTGATACAACCAGTGGATTTTTTTTTTGGATTTTATTTATTTACTCATGAGTGACACAGCCAGAGAGAGAAGCAGGCTCCCTGCAGGGAACCTGATGAGGGACTCATCCAAGGATCCTGGGATCACACCCTGAACAAAGGCAGATGCTCAACCTCTGAGCTACCCAGGTATCCTCAATAGACAGTGAAATTTTTAATGAGCTTGTGAATTCACTTTGGGCAGTTTGGACAATGATCCAGGTTCTTCCATCACCCAGCAGGAGGGGATACACCTAAACTTAATGGGCCCGTTGGTTACCTTTTGTCAATAGGGTCTATACCTGAAGATAGGGTCTCCAGGGGTGGGCAGCCTACTTTCCTCAGGCAACTCTTGTTAAATAGATGGTACTTCAGAAGATTGTTTTAATATTTGCCCTAGAAGAAGGGAGATAAGTTGCATCTGAAATTAATGGAACATTGTTAACTATATTTCCTCCCCCCAAAAAACAGATGGTGGGGTGGGGTGTGTGAATCCTTCCCCTGGAACATGAATGCATTCTGCATGTGCAGCAGAACATACTGATTCTTGCTCACTTTTCCGAGGGATGATGGTAGGATGAGAGACTGGGGTCTTCTCTCTCTCTCTCTCTCTCTCTCTCTCTCTCTTTTTTTTTTTTTTTTTTTTTTTACCTTTCTAAGTTTCTCTAGTAAAGCCTGTGTAGGTAGTATTGTAGAATCAAGGGATCCACCTTGCAAGATGTAAACCCAGAGTGTATTGATTATTGTGAATTATGTAAGGTACTATTTTACTTTTCTGATCTCTCTGTGGAGGAGTTTTCCCTAAACATGCCATGTCTTTTACTCAGCTCTTTGCTCTTTCTTGTCATGGTTGATTTAATTTTCTGGCTGACAGGAAACTGCATTGATTCAAATTTATCAGTTGCCCAAGTGAACCTATCAATAGGCCTAAATGAAAGGAATTTTTTTTAAAACTCCTCTTTCTCCACACTGGAAGAGAGAAAATGGTGACTTGTGCAAATATTTTGCTCTACAGACTCAAACTTTCCTATGGGTAGTCTCTCTAGGGCTGAATTTGGAGTGCAGAGGGTTTTCAGGCCTGGTCAGTTCTCACATTAAGCTGTATCTTCCAATTCTGCCTTCACCAATGACAGGGATAGTATTTTGGACTCCTGTTTGCCTTATACATCCCTTATTTTTCAACTGGTTCAGAACTCAGGGAAAAGGGCACTAATTAGGCATCTTTGGATTCCCACATCTCCAGCAGGGAGCTGTTGAAGGATTGAAGCATTGCATAGAGTGCTGCTTTATTATGTAGGTACTCTTTCCAGTGATTGATTTTACTCTTAGTCAAAAGGCAGTACTATAGGGAGAGAGCCTTTAGATTCCAAATTCCAAATGTTTGCAAATGAGCATTTGAATCTGGTGAATTTGAAGATGACACCCACTAGAGAAACTTTCCTTCCCACTCAACAAACAAGCTAATAGACTTCTGCTTGTGGCCCAAATGCTTTGCTCAGACCAATTCTCATTGTGGCAGAGGTGCCTAGCCAGAAATAGAATAGTATTTTCTGTGAAATACACACAGTCTAGATATTTTGTAGCTTAATTCTGTCCTGACTGTTGAGGAATGCTTTAATGACTTTGGAAGTCTCTATGGAGATAAACCATATTTTAAAGAAATAAGCTTTTGAAAGATAAGTCACAATTGTATGGCACTATCAATATGCCATAAATACATGGTGTGATAAGTTGATTCGTGGGGTGTAGGGATTTAGGTAGAAGCATCTTCTATAGTTCCTTGAAAGATAGAATGAATTCTGGTTAAGATAAGTTGATGTTGGAAATAAGCCTCACAAAGAATTTAAATCTAAATCAGGTATGTCTGTCCTAGCCTGGAAACAGCTTCTTTGTGCATTATTAGGCCTCAGTTGATGATTATGTTTAACTATATGCTGAACAGGAACTTATTTTTTAAGTTTTTTATTTTAATTCCAGTATAAATAGCTTATTAGTTTCAGGTGTGCAATATAGTGATTCAACAATTCTATATATTACTCCAGAATCATGGTAAGTGTGCTTATTTTCTCTATAAAATGTATTTTTCTCAAATTTTTATTTAAATTCGAGTTAGTTAACATATAGTATAATATTGGTTTTGGGAGTAGAATTTATATAACTTCTATACAACACTCAGTGCTCATCACAATAAGTGTCCTCCTTAATACTCATCACTCATTTTAGCCCATCCCCTACAACCTCCCCCCATCAACCTGTTTGCTGTCTATCATTAAGTTCCTTATGATTTGCTTTTCTCTTTTTTTCTCTTTTCCTATGTCCATCGATTTTGTTTCTTAAATTGCACATATGAGTAGAATCATATGGTATTTGTCTTTCTCTGACTGACTTATTTCACTTAGCATAATTCTCTCTACCTCCATCCTCATTGTTGCAAATGGCAAGGTTTCATTTGTTTTGATGGCACTCACACACACATAAATACTGCATCTTTATCCATTCATCAGTCAGTGAACATTTGGGCTTTTTCTGTAGTCTGACTATTGTTGATAATGCTGCTGTAAATACTGGGTGTGCATATACTCCTTCAAATCTGTAGTCTTGTATCCTTTGGGTAAATAACTAGTAGTGCAATTGCTGGGTCATAGCGTGGTTGTATTTGTAACTTTTTGAGGAGGTTCCACACTATTTTCCAGAGTGGTTGCACCAGTTTGCATTCTCACCAGCAGGGTTAGAGGGTTCCTCTTTCTCAATATCCTTGCCAACATCTGTTGTTTCCTGTGCTGTTAATTTTAGCTATTCTGACAGGTGTGAGGTGGTATCAACAAGTGTACTCTTTAATCCGTATCATTTATTTCACATATCTGCTCCCCCAACCTCCCCTCTGGTAACATCAGTTTGTTCTCTACAGTTAAGAGTCTTTTTCTTGGTTTGTCTCTTTTTTCCCCCTTTGCTTGTTTGTTTTGTTTCTTAAATTCCACATATGGGTGAAATCATATGGCATTTGTCTTTCTCTGAGTTATTTCACTTAGCATCATACTTTCTAGCTCTACCCATGTCATTGCAAATGGCAAGATTTCATTCTTTATGGCTGAATAATGCTCCATTGTATGTATGTGTGTATATATCTATATACATCTATCTACCTGTCTATACATCCATCTATCAATGGACACTCAGGTTGCTTCCATAATTTGCCTTTTGTAAATAATGCTATAGTAAACATAGGGATGCGTATAGCCTTTCAAATTAGTGTTTTTGTATTATTTGGGTAAATATCCAGCAATGTGATTACTGGATCTTAGGGTAGTTCTATTTTTAATTTTTTTTTTAGTTTAGATTTTGTTAGTTAACATACAATGTGATATTGATTCCTGGAGAATTCAGCAATTCATCACTTACATCGAGGAACCTCCATACTGTTTTCTTTTTTTTTTTTTTAAAGATTTTATTTATTTATTCATGACAGACACACACACACACAGAGAGGCAGAGACACAGGCAGAGGGAGAAGTAGCCCCCCTGCAGGGAGCCTGATGTGGGACTCGATCCTGGGTCCCCAGGATCACACCCCGGGCTGAAGGTAGCGCTAAACTGCTGAGCCACTGGGGCTGCCCACCATACTGTTTTCCATAGTGGTGGCACCAGTTTGAATTCCCACCAACAGTGCAAGAGGATTCTTTTTTCTCCAAATCTTTGCCAACACTTATTGTTTCTTATGTTTTGATTTTAGCCATTCTGACACATGTGAGGTAATATTTCATCGTGATTTTGGTTTGCATTTCCCTTATAAGTAATGTTGGGCATCGTTTCATGTGTCTGTTGGCTATCTGTATGTTGTCTTTGGAAGAATGTCTGTTCATGTATTCTGCCCATTTTTAATTGGATTACTTTTTGAGTGTTGTATCTATTCTCTCTATATTTTCAATACTAACTCTTTATCAGATATGTCATTTGCAAATATCTTATTTCAACAGGAACTTCTTTTTAAAAGTTAGATCGAGTGTACAATATGTGAATTTAAGCTTATGTTAATCAAACCATCTTGGTGATTGAGAGTTCTCAGTGAGTTCATTTTACTGAAAATTTTTTCAAGTAAAAGTAAAATCATTTTATGACAAACTGTTGGTTTTCCTCGTAGGTGAATTTGTTATTATATTTGAATATACTGCTAGAAATCATATTGTCTGTCTACAGCAAGTGTAGATGGATTAAATTTGTCTAGGCTTTCTGTAGAGGATTAAACAAATTTGAGAAAGTGACAGAATAGTAAGAGGAAAGAATCTGTCTCCCTCTGCCTCTCGAATTCAATTCGTAAGCCTTGAGATTTGTCACGTTTGCATTACAGGGCATTGCTTAGACTTTTCTTCCATTTTTACCTTTATTCTCTGATACTCCTTTCCTTTTCTTATTATTAATGATGTTTATTCATAACTCTGTACCACATTTTTTCTAGACTGTGACTCCTTAAGGAAAGGAACTACAGAATAATTGTTGTACTCCATTGAACAGTGCCTGCACAGGATAGTACCCAATTAATATTTATTAACTAAATGAACTATTAGTATATGAATACAAAGTAATTTTGTCTTTTACATACCTCCTTTGTAATGTATTATTTTTGTTCTGGTTTTATATTACAGAAGACTATTTTGCATATATTCTGAAGCAGAACAACTTTGTCCTGATGTTTTGTTCTTCTTCAACAAAATAGATTTAATTGCAAAATATGTTTCTTTGCAAAGTTCCAGTGATGATTCATTATTTTTCATTATTCCACTGGCATCTAACTGTACATGCTCTGTTGCCCATGCCATCACTACTAATGAAGAAGTACTTTAAAAAGTGGGGTGGACCATGTTTTCTATTTTGTCAGCCTAACTGGAGACTGGTAGAAGAAAAGTGATTAGCTATTTCTTAGAAGTTTACTAGAACTGCTTTTTTCTTTCTTTCTTGTACATGGTTGTAAATATGGATACATCTGCTTATTCTTTAAAGGTTCTGGATAAGTATCTTTTGTGTGGAATAAAACTGGCATGTCTTAGAAATGATTCAGCCTAGTATTTATTGAAAGGATTCAGATACGTCTATTGAACAAATGAATGGAACAGCAAGCATAGTATTGGTCACAACCACAAAGAAAAGTGGTTTATCATTCTTAGGAGCTGTGGAATCTAGATGTGCAACAAGAATGACAAAGATTCAACTCAGGCATGGACAGATGTCCAATCTGGAAAGAGGGACATACCTACACCCACTCTACACTCCCTGTACCTACTTTATTAAGCATCCTCTAAGAGTTGGTCTGTGCCACACCACTTTGAAAATTCTGTCTTATAGAATTTTATTACCATAAGCTTGAGTATGAGAAGCCTAAATGATATGAGAAAAGGCTAAGGAGTTTGAGTTAATAACAAACTAGTTTATCAAAGGTTTTTATTTGGTAAATACATATAATAATTAAATATACATATGTAATTCTCAGAAGAAGTTATGTGTTTTTTTGCTTTGCTTCCTTTTTTGTGCCTCCTCATGCAAACTTCCAGTGGTTTTCCTAGTGCAAGGAAGGTTTAATAAAGATGTGGGAAGAAATATTTTGACATTTTAGTATCTTCCATTATTAGTAAAATGACATTTTGGTTTGTAAATAAACTTGGGATTTCCAACTATCTGATTTTTAACTGAGATACTATATTTAAGACTTCTGTTTAGAAAATATGCTGAGAAAATGCCAGATGTGTAAATGTATTTTTCCCCCCTATTAAGTATATTATTACTAGGTTATTCTCTGACCTGCATGCAAGTATTTCTACTCATTCTCAAGGTCTGAAAAATACATTACAAAGAGGCTGCCACTGAGCTAAGAGCTTTTGAGTCTTAAAATGCCTCTAGGATTAATACATACCAAGTAGGCAGGCCAGGAAGAGTCATGCAGAAATGCTGAATAGTTTCTTCCTACCTATGCATAATTTGAGGCATTGCTCTTCTTCACCTAATGTTTACATTTCTGCTGTTTCTAAATGATCTTTTAGGTAAGGGCTATTTGGAAACTTAAAACGTTTGATCACTTTAATCAATAACTTAAAGAATGAATACTAGAATTCCTTAGAAGAAGAAATATAAAATTTTTCAGCATGAAATTTGCATTCCCTTTGTGAAAGGCCTGTTTTTTTCCAGTAAATGTAGTCAATAAATTTATCTCTGAAAGCACAAATGTGTATGCAAGAATCTTCAAACATCTGGGGAAGTGGTTTCTTTGAGAAAAGCCAAAGTCTAGTGCTTTGAAGTTGGCAAACTATGAGAAATCTTTTGAAATGGAATAGTTTTTGTTACAGGAAAAAACTTCCCAAATTTTGTTCTTTGAGTACCCAATATCTGTTTTTAAAATAAAACATTTTGCAATTTTGCTAAACTGGTTAAATCTATTGCAATTTCTATATTAAAAGCTCTATAAAGTAAGGATTACATACAATCTAAACTAATAAATGGGACAGATTAAATGTTAACCCAGAAGAAAGCTTCTTTAGATCTTAAGATTGGAGGCAAATGAGTTTTTGAAAATTACATGTTATGACTTTTATTAATTTTTTAGGGAGAAAAAAATATGGTCCTCAATATATGTTTCACGGAAATGTGTACATTGTCAACAGATTTTTAAGTATATCTATATTTAATACTTTTAATAGCCTTTGTATTTAAGTAGCCCTCTTTGCATTTTCTAATCACTAACTTTGGAGAACTAAATTCTAATTAAACATTTTTGTGGTAGCAAATGAACTATACTCTGAAGCAAAAAAATTCTTTTTTTCTCCCTCCTTATTCCTCTTGTATTTCCCTTTCCTCCTTCCTTCCCTTCTTTCTCCTCCCTGCTTTCCTTTTGACACATAATTTCTACATCTATCATTTGTTAGGTACTGGGGAAACAAAGGTGAATGTCTTCAAGGAACTTACAACTCAGTGAGGAAAAGGTACTAATTTAAATATTCAAAAATCAATGTGATATACGATAATGCATGATAATCAGAGGGACAGGTAGTGATGAGTATTAAGGCAATTCCCATACGTAGGAGGACACAATCTGAAACTGGTATACTTTGAGGGATGGAAATTTGTCAGTGTCTTGGTGAGGGGCAAGAGGTGTTTGGGAAAAGAGAGCACTCTATGTAATCATTTGAAAACAAGATAGTGAACTTGAAGTTGTTCTCTTGAGTTCAAACACACGTGGTAGAGTATGGGAGATTAGGCTGGATAGGTAGGCATGGGCTAGATTTGAAAGGGTCTTTTGCTTAGTAAGGGATTTAGACTTGATCCTATAATACAGGGATTAGCATACTTTTACCTCCAGTAAGTCAGGTAGTAAATACTTCAGACTCTGTGGGACATAAATCTCTGTGTCATGAAAGCAGCCAGAGACAATGTATGAATAAGCATGGTTGTATTCTAATTAAACTGTATTTATGGTGATCCCTGGGTGGCTCAGCTGTTTAGCGCCTGTCTTCAGCCCAGGGTGTGATCCTGGAGTCCCAGGATCAAGTCCTGCATCAGGCAGCCTGCATGGAGCCTGCTTCTCTCTCTTGCCTGTGGTTCTGCCTCTCTTTCTCTCTGTGTCTCTCTTGAATAAATAAAACATCTAAAAAAAACTATTTATGAACATGGAAACTTGAGTTTTATGTAATTTCCACACATCATAAAATATTTTTCCTAATATTGGGGGGAAAACCATTCTTCGCTTGCAAACTATGCAAGAACAGATTGCAAGGATGGATTTGACCCATGGACTATACTTAGTTCATCATCTACCATAGCAGAGGTCAGCAATCTATCATTGAAGAATTCTAATTAAAGGACATAAGATCTTATTTGCATTCTAGAAAGGTCTCTCCAGTGCAGCATTTCTAAAGCATGCTCTGAGAAACCATACTAGAAGTCTTTCTGGGCAAAAAAGATCCCTAAAGCAGACCTTAGGAAATGATCTATGTTGTATTGTTCCCTTAGAAATTCACAAAGCATTGGGGTATTTTAAAGGCTCTGAGAAGGGTTGCAGAGATCAACATGTTTGATTTTTTTGTTGACTCAGTATTTATTACATTTATTTATGGAAACTTCAATGAAATATGATTTAGGAAGTGCTATTTTAGTGGCCATTATATTAATGAATTGCAGTAAAGATCATCAGGATCAACTGAGCAGAAATCTGTTGTAATACTCATGGGAAAAATGAAACCAGGCAGTAATGAAACAGTGTAAAAACTTCATTACTATCAAAGAAACACAATTTCTAGAGAAGAAAAAGAACAATTTTAAGTATCTTTCTATTAAGTAGGAAACGTTGGAATAAACATGGGTCTCTAACACAAGATATAAAAAACACATTTAGAAAACAGCAACAAACAAAATGAAGAATATTTCAGTACTTAAAATAGGAAATCCAGACTCAAAATTTATGCTACCATGTCCAAGGGGGCAGAGCTTGTCATTCCCACATGGCCAAATGAAGATGAGTGGGGCTTGCTTTCACAGTATTCCAATGTCCAAGAAAGACCATATGAAAGCATTTTTTAAAAAATCGTTTTCTAAGACTATGTCTTTTTTTTTAAGATTTTATTTATTCATGAGAGACACACAGAGAGAGAGAGGAAGAGATACAGGCAGAGGGAGAAGCAGGCTCCATACAGGGAGCCTGACATGGGACTTGATCCCAGGTCTCCAGGATCATGCCCTGGGCCGAAGGCGGTGCTAAACTGCTGAGCTACCCGGGCTGCCCCTAAGACTACGTCAACAAGGACTGTTGGTTCCCAGTAACAGAAGTTGGCTGGATAACTTAAGGCTGAAAGGATACCTATTAGAAATATGTTAGATAGCTCATGGACTTTAAAGGAAGGTAGAGCACCTGACTCAGAAAATAAGCAATGACTATCGACAGGAGAAGCCAAATCTGGGTCACATCATGCCACTAGAACAGTCTTGTTACATGCTACACTTGGGAATATGTCCACTGCTGATGGACCTCTGTGGCTAGGCCCCACTTGTCTTTAGCTATTGCCAGCTCCACTTGACTTATTTCTGACTTGTCCTGTATCTTCACATTCCTTCGCTAATATCTAAAGCCTTGGGGATGAATATCAGATAATTCAATTGGTTGATCCTATTTTCCATGTTTGTATCCTGGATCCCAGGGATAAATATGAACTCCTCCCTTAAATTCCCATGGTTAGAAGTAGGATACTGTATTCTATCCATATTATAACCACTTGAAAATTCAATACAGATAGGAGTGTGTGTCTCTTGTCCCCAAAATGATAAATATCCACCTCAAAGACCAGGAAAGGGAACTACTTGTGAATGATATATCTGAAGTATGGTATTCTCATTACTGTGCACACTAACTGCATTAGCTAGATGACAGCACTTAGAGGATAAGTAAGCCAACATTAAATGAAACTTCCAAATGTAAATGTGATTTGGTAAACTTGAATCTTTGGGATGCAATAGAGTTAGAACAGTTTGTTTTTAATGAATAGGTTTCAGTTATCTTCGAAATCCCAGAGAATTCAAACTGTGACTATCTAAAAATCTGATTTCAACAAACTTTCTTGAACTTAAGTTAAATTTCTAGTGCTACATATTTTTCTGTGAATTGAAAAATGTTTTATATTCTAGAGATTTAGGGATTTTGACAAAATATTGATGTTTGAGATACTTTTAAACTATTTATATACCTCCATTTGGTTCTGATACTGTTTAATAATAGAATATTAAGGTTTCACCATATTCACTGGAAGTTGTAAGTTAATACTTTCATTGCTTGCTGAGGGTGTTTTTTTTTTTTTTTTTTTTTTTTTTATCCTTGGAATCTTGTAAGGGGAATTTGGCTATAAACTACCAAAATTGGCAAAATAAAAGGTACATGATCAATTTATTTAGGTGAATGAATTACTTTCCCTAGAGTATTTCAAGATGTAGTAATTCAAAATCTAGTAACTAGTTTTGGCCCTTAGGTTTGGATGGTGAGAACCATCTATTAGTTTCAATTTTTTTTAAAGATTTTATTTATGAGAGAGAGAGAGAGAGAGAGAGAGAGAGAGAGAGAAGCAGGCTCCGTGCAAGGAGCCTGATGTGGGACTTGATGCTAGGACTCCAGGATCACGCTCTGAGCCAAAGGCAGGCGCTAAACCCCTGAGCCACCCAGAATCCCCTCCATTTGTTTTAAAATAGATTACTAAAGGGGAGATATTTAGTACTTTATAATAGAAATATAGACAGAATTGTCTCAGAGAGGAGGTATATAGACATGCTTATATCTTTTCCTACTTGTTCTGACATAGCAGGTTAGAAATATGTGAAGCAGCTAATTTAGCATCTATAAGCCCAGTTATACTTCAGTGCAGGTGGGAACTATTGCCTTGTTTAATTAACCCCTGGTGAACAGGACATCTGTTCCCTACCTAATCTCTAATGCACAACTGATCTAGATACTCTATGCAACAGAAGTTATATATAATTTTTGAAGTTAGATTGGTATGACTGAGTTACCTTTAGGATCTGTTACAAGCAAATGCTCAGTTGATTCCCTAGCTCATCTACTGAGTGATTTGCTATAGCACTGAAAAAAGAACAAAAGTTTGATAAGACTTTTAAAGGAGTTTCATGCCATCATATAACAGATGAGCTAAAGACTGAAAAGAGTAACATTTTACATTAGCTACATAGGTGATGATAGTTTTAAGACTGTAAATATACATTTCTAGGGTTACATTTTAAGTCACACAGATACTTATCTAGTACATAGTATTTGCAGAGCATGCTTACTGGGTATAGATTAGTGTGAATTAGTAGATACACACTTCGTCCACAAATATCTTGATTGGATGAGGAAATTGTATGCTCGAAGGATAAGCTGTCCTGCACAATCTCTAGGCTGGGAGAATATGAATAATGACTGACTGCTTCCATCTCTCTCTTTATTCCTCCCTATGCCCTACCCCTACCTCCTTGTGTTCATTGTACCAGGCTCTTGGACTAAACCTGTTAGCTCATCATCTAATGCCCAGGTTTCTCTCTTTCCAGAAACCCTTCTTCCCTTTCTTCTTTTGCTGTTCCCTATGCTTTAAAAAAGCAGGCCAGGAATAATGAAAATAATAAAGAGAAGTGACAAATGTTCCCAAAATTTTCAAAATCCTTACAAATTCCTTATAAAAGAGTAATTAGAAATCTTATTGAATGACTGCTCCTTATTTATATTTCTGAGTGAGGGAACTAAATAGCTATTACTTCCTTTCTCCTAATCTAGGGAATACCACTGGGGATTCAGGGAGTGATGGAAGAAATGAGCTTTCTCTTGAACATAGAATTAAGTGAAGTAGTAGAGGTCCCTTTCCATTAAGAGGATAGTTTTCCTTTCTGAGGACTTCTTTACCAGGTGACTTCTATTCCTTTGCTTCTCATGGGATTAGCAACTTTAAGAACTTCCTCACAAGACCTTCTTGTCAGATTATATTAGTACCTTTGCCTTATTCAATGGGCTTGACTCAAAATAGTTTTGTGTGTTTTTAAAACTAAATCCTAAATCCCTATTTACAAGATAGAGATTCATTACAAAAGTTTAAATTAAAAAAGTGATAGGACTTAAAAAAAATATTCTCTGAGTTCTGAAGGCATTCTAGAAGAGTAGTTCTGTATAATATTTTGCTATATCAAGGTCATTGGAGGGAATACAGCCTTCTAAACCGAATAATGAAGAGAGGTAGCACTCCCAAGGCATGCCTTCCGTATGCTTGTCAAGCAAAAAAGACAGTTTCAGATGATGACAGAAGTCCAGAATGTTCTCTCTTAAAGATGGCATCTATGTAAATTAGACTTGACTGTGTCTATTCATTTAATTACATAAAGACTAAAGAGGTTTTCTCTACATTAGATTTTTAGCTTAAAACGGTCTGACTTAAAATACTGCATAGATATACAGGGAATTCACTCTGGCCAACATTGGGGCAGGGGCACCCCAGAGATAGGCAGACATTGTCCAGATGGATCATGATTGTCTGGCTTCACTTATGTACAGCTTCATGTTGTGTTCCAGGGTGATTTGTATTTTTAAAAGTGGCTAATGCTTTTCAGAGCAATGTGGGAAGATCACTTTAGAAGACTCCAAAACTTAGTACAGTGCTAGTTCACTTCAATTTACCTGCTCCTTTAAAAAAAAAGGATTAATAATTCTAATCAACTTTGACTTTGGTTATTATGTAATTATTCATTTGGAGTGAATGACTTAACCAGATAAATAAAATAACTAGTCAATTCTGTCATATAAATTATTATTTTTTTAGTGCACTAAAGCAGAAATCAGAATACTTCCATTTTTATTCCTAACTCTCCTTCCATTAATCTGGTGGGCCACTTTGATATTTTTCTGAAATGAGATGGAATATAAATAAGAAAAAATGTTTCTTGCCTGCTTGGGATATTAAATCCCTTGAAACTCAGTTTTATAATTTACAAAGTGAGAATAGTATCTACCCACCCTGTCCCCTGGAATTGTGATGTGCATGTGATCAAGTAACAAATGCTCTGTAAACTGTAAAATACAAACTGTATGGCACCATGGTCGTCACAGTATTATTGCCTTTGCTGTGTTGCACAAGAAACAGACGGTGGGATTACTGTACAGTTTGCTGTGGAGTTCTCTTAGCAACAGGTCCTGTGAGAATGAAGAAGCCAGAACTGAGCAGGGAAAGAAATTGAACAATGATGCAGTTTCAAATAATTGTAGCAAAGGCTTCAGCCAATCACAGGGGAGCATTGAATGCTCTTTTAATGTTGGTCTGAAATGAGGCAAGGGGGCCAGATTCTGTATCCCTAAACCCACTTGACATTCAATGTGGGCTGTCCTTGGGTATGGATAATCTTGGATGAAGCAGTTTCTATAAGTAATTTTAAGTCCCTAGAGAAGGACTCTGCAGTGAATCTTCAGTGGGAAGCATTACCAGCAGCTAGGGAAATGAGTTCCTGGGTCCTGAAGGGAGTACCTTGATGGTGTACCATAGTGTCCATCACAATGTAATGCTCAAATCTACTTGATCTGTATAATAAGTTTATTTCACGTGAGATCAACTGTTTCAGAATTCTACTTGGTCTTTTTTTTTAGCGGGGGAAATTTACAAAAGGAAATATGGAGATGTACTCTAGCCCCAGGTACTGCATCTGGTGTCAGGACTATCCTAACAAAACACCTCAAATCATCTTTTTCTACTATTTATTCTAGATTCTTTATATCCTTACTTAACACCCCTACTGATCGGTTGGCTTACATGGTAGAATAACCCAGACTGTCCCTGGATGTGCTTTTCTGCAAGTACCTCCCTCGCTTACCCATTTACTGTATCGGGCAAGGGAATAGTAGCAGATATCCAGTGCATCCTCTGAATGTGAAGCATGTTCATCTCTGCTTCTGGTAGCTGTAGCCTGGATGATCAGAATAAAGTACCACTACCAGGATGCTGACTCCTTTCCTCGCCTATTGGTCCTCTGACACAAGAAACACAAAGACTGGACAGCAGATATAGCTAAAAACTTGATAGAACTCTTATCCTATGCCCTGGTGGAAGTAGGAACTATAGGTCCACAGATCCTAGAGTTGTAGCACAGGAAGCATGGGTTTTCCCAAATATGTCCCTAGGAATGATGATAAGTGGGGTAATTTCTGCTTCTCTCCCTTGTTCTATTGACTATTTTCCAAGAGTTGGCAACATAGCAGCAAAATAACGGTCATTAACTTGATGGTATACTTGCATCCTGGATGATGGGTCCATGTGTCATAGGGTATTTTCTCCAAGATGGTACCTAAGATACTCCTTCCAAAGGCTCTTTCATTGTTTTATCAAGCCAGCAGCTTCTGGGTGGTATAATGTATGATAGGACTAGCAGATTTTGGAAGGCATATGCCCTTCTTTTCCATAAAGTGGGTTCATTGGTCTAAGGTGATTATATGGCCTACTTTATCAGTGGACCAGACTAGAAACTCTAGAATCATCATGGTAGGTGATAGAAAAGGCTCAGAGAAGTGAGCATGCTAGGGTGGATATACTACATAAAGTCAAAAAACCCACCAGCTCACTATGTTTCTGCAAGAGGCTCAGAAGACACTCTGTTCAGCATCACTGAGAAGCTCTCTTCTCTGTGGTCCAGAACTGATGGTAGGAAATGCTGTTAAAGAACTGGGCTCCTTGATAGTAGTGGGGATAACAGGATCTTGTAATAACAGAGACTGAGTAAATAGCAATTGCTTGGTGTGGCTGTGGATGCAAATTTGTCTCAGGGAGAGGGGCAGGACCTTAGGCAAGGAAGCACCTTTTTTCTTTTTCTTTTTTTAATTCAAATATAAGTAACATGTGTTTAATGTAATGCAACATTCCATACACTTCTCAGTGTTCATCAAGATAAATGTACTCCTGATCTCCTTTATTTCACCTATCCACTCCCCCCCACCTCCCCTCTGGCAGCTACCAGTTTTCTGTATTTAAGAGTCTGCTTTTGTCTTTTCTTTCTTTTTTTTTTTCCTGTTTATTAAATTTCACATAGGAGTGAAATTCTGGTATTTGTCTTTGTCTGACCTATTTCATTTAGGATTATACCCTCTAGGTTGATTAACGTTGTTGCAAATGGCAAAATTTCAATTTTTTTTATGGCTGAGGAATAGTTTGTGTGTGTTATGTAAAAATATCTTTATCCATTCATCTATTGATGGGCATTTGGGTTGTTTCCATATCTTGGCTATTGTAAATAATGTGATGATAAACATAGGGGTTTTTGTTTTCTTTGGGTAAATAGTTGTGGAATTGCTATATCATATGGCAGTTCTATCAATTTTGGGCAAAACTTCCATACTGTTTCCCACAGCAGCTGCATCTATTTGCATTCTCGCCAAGTGCATCAGGGTTTCTTTTTTTCTCTACATCCTTGCCAACACTTGGGATTTCTTGTGTTTTTTTATTTTAACCATTCTGACAAGTATCAGGTGATCTATCATTGTGGTTTTGGTTTGTATTTATCTGATAATTAGTAATATTGAGCATCTTTTCATGTGTTGGCCATCTGTGTTATCTTTGGAAAAAAATGTCTGTTCATGTCTTCTGCCCATTTTTAAATTGGATTATTTGGGGTTTTCTTGTTTTTGTTTTTGGTGTTGAGTTGTGTAAGTTTTTCCTATATCTTGGTTATTATTTGCAAATTCCTTCTCACATTCAGTAGATTACCTTTTTGTTTTGTTAATGGTTTCCTTTGCTCCAAAAAGCATTTTATTTTGGTGTAGTTTCCCAATAGTTTAATTTTGCTTTTGTTCCCCTTGTCAGAGGAGACACATATAGAAAAATGTTTCTACAGCTAATGTCAAAGAGATTATTTCCTGTTTTCTTCTAGGAATTTTATGGTTTTGGGTATCACATTTAGGTATTTAATCCATTTTGAGTTTATTTTTGTGTTTCATATAAGAAAGTTGTCCAGTTTTCTCAACACCATTTGTTGAAGAGACCATTTTTTTTCCATTGTATATTTTGCCTCCTTTTGCTGTAGATTAAGTGGCAATAAAAACATAGGTTTATCTCTGGACTCTCTGTTCTACTGATCTTTGTGTGTATTTTTGTGCCAGTACCATATTGTTTCGATTACTACAGCTTTGTAGTATATCTTGAAATCTGGGATTATGATACCTCCAGCTTCCCTCCCCCTTCCCTGATTGCTTTGGCTAGTCAAGGTCTTTGTGGTTTCATACAAATTTTAGGATAGTTTGTTCTAGTTCTGTGGAAAATGGTGCTGGTATTTAGATAGGGATTACATTAAATCTGTAGATTGGCTTGTGTAGTATGGACAGTTTAACAATATTGGTTTATAAGCATGGAATACCTTTCCATTCGTTTACGTCATCTTCAATTTCTTTCATTAGTCTTTTCTAGTTTTCAGAGTATAGATCTCTCACTTCCTTGGTTAAGTTTATTCCTAGGTATTTTATTATTTGAGGAGCAGTTCTAGGTAGGATTTTTTCCTTGATTTATCTTCCTGTTGCTTCATTATTAGTGTATAGAAAGGCAACGGATTTCTGTCCATTGATTTTGTATCCTGTAGCCTTACAGAATTTATTTATCAGTTCTAGTAATTTTTTGGTGGAAACTTCAGGGTTTTCTATATCTTTACTATCATGTTATCTGTAAATAGCAAGTTTCACTTCTTCCTTACCAGTTTGCATGCTTACTCTTGTCTGGTTACTCTGGCTAGGACTTCCAGTATTATGTTGAATAAAAATGGTGAGTGTGGGCATCCTTGTGTTACTCCTTATTCTAGAGAGGAAAGCTCTGTTTTTCCCCTTTGAGTGTGATGTTAGCTGTGACCTTTATTATGTTGAAGTATCTTCCTGCTTAACCTAGTATGTTGAGAGTTTTCATCATGAATAGATGTTATACTTTGTTGAATGCTTTTACAGCATCTGTTGAAATGGTCATATGGTTTTTACTTTGTTAATCTGATATATCACATTGACTTATGAATATTGAACCCCTTTGCATCTATGGAGAAAACCCCACTTGATTGTGGCGAATTATTTTGTAAATGTATTGTTGGACTCAGTTTGCTAATATTTTGTTGAGGATTTTCGTCTATGTTCATCAGATATTGGCCTGTAGTAGTAATAGTAGTAGTAGTAGTAGTAGTAGTAGTAGTAGTAGTAGTAGTAGTTCTTCTTCTTCTTCTTCTTCTTCTTCTTCTTCTTCTTCTTCTTCTTCTTCTTCTTCTTCTTCTTCTTCTTCTTTTGAGTGTCTTTATCAGGTTGTGGTACTAGAATAATGCTAGCCTTATACAATGAATTCGAAAGTTCTTACTCCCTTTCTGTTTCTTGGAATAGTTGGAGAAGGATAAGTATTAACACTTCTTTAAATGTTTGGTTAAATTCACCTGTGAAGCCTTCTGGTCCTGGACTTTGTTGGGTATTTTTTGAATTAACAATTCAATTTCATTGCTAGTTGGTCTGTTCAAATTTTCTATTCCTGCTTCAGTTTTGGTAGGTTATATGTTCCTATGAATTTATCCATTTCTTCTAGGTTGTCCAGTCTGTTGGCATATAAGTTTTCATTATATTCTTTTATAATACTTTGTATTTCTGTAGTGTCAATTGTTATTTCTCCTTCATTTCTGATTTTAAGTCTGCTTATCTTTTTTTTTTTGATGAGTTGACTAAAGGTTTATTAATCTTGTTTTGTTAAAGAAAACCTACTTCTGGTTTCATTGATCTGCTCTGTTCTCTATTTCGTTTATTTCTGCTCTAAACATTTTCCTTCTATTTAGTTTTTTCTAGCTCTTTTAGATGTAAGGTTGGGTTGTTTGAGATTTTTTTTTCTTGGTTCTTGAGGTAGGCCTGTATTGCTATAATCTTCCCTCTTAGAAGATCTAAAACATTTTGAATCATTGTCTTTTCATATTGATTTGTTTCCATGTATTTTTTTATATTTCTTTTGATGTCTTGGCTGACCCATTGTTCCATAGCATGTTATTTAGCTTCTATTTGTTATTTCTAGATTTTTTTTTTCTTGTGATTGATTTCTAGTTTTATACTATTGTGGTGAGAAAGGATACATGACGTGATTTCAATCTTTGAGTTTGAGACTTGTGATCTAATATGTGATCTATAGATAGAAGATAAATCAAGGAAAAAATCCTATAGATCTAATATTAGATCTATAGATCTAATATGTGATCTATTATGAAGAATGTTCCATGTGCATCTAAAGAATGTACATTCTGCTCTTTTTTGATTGAATACTCTGAGTATATTTTAGATACATCAGGTCCACTGTGTCATTCAAAACTACAATCTCTGTTGATTTTCTGTTTGAATAGGTATCATTGATGAAAATGGGGCATATAAAATCCCTACTGTTATATTACTGGCAACTTCTTTGTTAATAGTTCTATTTTGGAGCTTCCGTATTAAAAGTGTAAATATTTATAGTTGTTATATCCTCTTGTTGCATTGTTCCTTTTATCATTATGTAGTGTTTTTCTTTGTGTCTTATGATAGTTTTTGTCCAATATAAGCATTGTTATCCTAGCTCTCTTTTCACTTTCATTTGTATGAAAAATTTTGGTTTTTCTTACCCTTCACTTTCATTCAGCATATGTGTTTAGGTCTGTAGTGAATCTCCTGTAGACAGCATAATGAGGAGTTTTATTTATTTATTTATTTATTTATTTATTTATTTATATCCATTCTGTTATTACCCTACATCTTTTGAGTGGAACATTTAGTCCATTTACATTCAAAGTTCTATTCTATTGATAGGGATGTACTTATTGCTATTTGTTACTTGTTTTATGATTGTTTCTATAGTATTTCTGTTCCTTCTCTTGCTCTCTCCCTTTGTGGTTTGTTGGCTTTTTTAAATGATATACCTGGATTCCTTTCCCTTTATTTCATGTCTGTTACCTTTTTTTTTTCTTAAGATTTTATTTATCCATTTGAGAGACAGAGAGAGAGAGAGAGAGAGAGAGAGGCAGAGGGAGAAGCAGGCTCCATGCAGGAAGCCCGATGCGGGACTCCATCCTGGGACCCCAGGATCATGCCCTGAGCTAAAGGTAGACACTCAACTGCTGAACCACCCAGGTGCCCCTGTTGCTGGTTTTTGATTTATGGTTACCCATTAGGTTAAAAGATAACATCTTATGCATATAACATTCTATATTAAGTTGGTTGCTTAAGTTTGAACCTGTTCTAAAAGCACAATATTTTTACTCCCTCACCCCAAAGTTTTATGCATATAATGTCATACTTTTATTTTGTGCATCCCTTGGTTGGTCTTTATAGATATAATTGATTTTTATAAATTTTGTGCTTTAACCTCCATACTGGTTTTATAAATAATTAATTTTATTCGGTTTGTATTTATCTGTGAAATTTTTTCCTTTCCTAATTTTCTTTTCTTGATTATGGCTTTTTTCCCCCACTCAAATAATGCCCTTTAACCTTTCCTATAAGGCTGATTTAGTAATTATGAACTTTTAACTTTTGTTTTTCTGAGAAGCTTTTTATCTCACCTTCTATTCTGAATAATAACCTTGCTGAGTAGAGTATTTTTGGTTGTAGGGTTTTTTCTTTATAGCACTATGAATATCTCATACCCTCTCTTCTGGCCTGGAAAGTTTCTGCTGAAAAATCAGCTGATAGCCTTATTGGGGTTTCCCTTGTTTGTATTCTCTTGCTTTTAAAATTTTCTTTATTACTAACTTTTTGCCATTTATATGTTTTTGTATGAACCTTTGTGGGTTGAATTTTTTGGGGGGATGGTTTTCTCTATGTCTCCTGGTTCTGCATTTGTTTCCTTCCCCAAATTTTGGAGTTTTTCAGCTATTATTTCTTCAAATCCATTTTCTGTTTCCCCCTTTTCTCTCTTCTCCTTCTGGGATCTCTATAATGTGAATGTTATTACACTTGATGTAACAGAATTCCCTTAGCCTATTCTCATTTTTATTTTTTTGCTGTTCAGCTCAGGTGCTTTCCATTCCCTTGTCTTCCAGATCACTAATCCATTCTTCTCCCTCTTCTAATATGCTATTGATTCCCTCTAGTGTACTTTTAATTTCAATGATTCCTTATCTTTGGTTCCTTTTTATATATTCTATCTCTTGAAGTTCTCACATGGATCTTCCACCACTTTCCCAAGTTCATCTTTATGACCATTGCTTTGAATTATCAGGCATATTGTTTTTTTTTGTTTGTTTTTTTGTTTTAAAAATTTATTTTTATTTATTTATGATAGTCACAGAGAGAGAGAGGCAGAGACACAGGCAGAGGGAGAAGCAGGCTCCATGCACCGGGAGCTGGACGTGGGATTCGATCCCGGGTCTCCAGGATCGTGCCCTGGGCCAAAGGCAGGTGCTAAACTGCTGCACCACCCAGGGATCCCAGGCATATTGTTTATTTTTTTCATTTAGCTCTTTTGCTGTGGTGTTGTCCTGTTTCCTCATTTGAGACATATTCCTCTGTCTTCTCACTTTGTCTAACTCGTTTCTAGGTATTAGGAAAATCATCTACCTCTCCTGATCTTAAAAGTAATGGCCTTATGAAGAAGAGGTTCTGTGATTATGCCCTGTAGTACAATGTTCTCTATTCATTAGAACCAGGTTCTTCAGGGGTGTCTGCTATATGGGTTGTGTGTGCCTTATTGTTGTCACTGAGCTGTGTTTGCCTTCAGTCTAGTTGGTTGTAATTGCCCACTTTGCCTGTTGTGGGCAGGGTTTGGTCACTGTGCTGTTAAGGGGCAAACATGGGGCCACTATAGGTTTATAGTTGGTCAGTGTCAGTTGTTCAAGCAGATGCCTGTGTTTAGCCTTTTTTCTGGGGCTATGGTCACTGGAACTACAGGACGCTCTTCCTATGTTGTTTCCTCAGGGGTTTTTGTTGGTGGGTACAGTTGCAGTTAAGCCAGATGCCTGTCCTAAGTCTGTTGGGGCTGCATAGTACTGACCTTCAGGGTGTTTCTCCTGTCTTGTCCCTTGAGTGGCTTTTTATTGGTCAGTGGGGCTGTCAGTCAGATCAGATGTCTGCCTCCAGCCCATTTCTGGGGCAGCAGTGGAACTGATGTGTATAGTTCCTCTCCCTGGGGCAGGAGTCACTTTGGAGTTGTGCTGGTCCCTGCCAGGGGTTGCTTGCTGGATGTGATGTAGCAGGCATTACTTTAGAGGTACTTGTGCAGAGTAGGATGGGTTGGATGGAACAGATCCACAGAGGGGGGAGGAAGGGTACACAGTATTAACAAGATTGGTGAAGGGTATTTGTACTGGTTCTCATAAGGGTCTGACTATTTGGGTTGGGGGTGGGGAAGATGGCACTGCCAAATCTTTTGTTCTTGGAGAAAGAAGTCTAATTATCCCTGCCCCTCTAGTGCACATCCTGAAATTAGTAAATAAAAGTTCTTTACAACCTAGGTGCTTTTCAAACTGCTGCTTCTATGCTGTATCTCAATGAGATTGTTTATCTTTAAGGATGGGTACTCTGTTTCTTATTGTTCTTCAGCTTTCCCATAGTTCAAGCCTCGCTGATTGTAAAAATTTGCAAAGTTAAGCCCCAGTCATTTTCAAAGACACATGTTTGAGGACTTGTCTTCCTAGCCCAGGTTCCAGTGTCTGGGGTACCAGGTGTGAGAGCTGCTCCTCTACCTTCTCTGTACTTGTGATGTCCTTCTTTTTTTTTGTGGTTAATCTAACTGGGACTGTGGTTCCCATAACTACCATCCTTTTTTATTTGGCCTCTACTCTAGAAATAACTGTTCTGTTACTCCTCAAGTTGTTTTCAGGGTTAGTTGCACTGATGTGACTGTTATCTAAGTATGTCCATTAAGTGAGATGAGCTTAGAATCCTACTTTGCCATCTTTCCAGAAGCCAAGGAAGCACCATTTGGAGGAGGGTACTTCAGAAGGAAAGACTCAACTGTGAGTGTGAACAGTAAACAGATGAAACTTTCAGTAGCTGGATAAATAAGTGTCTTGGTTGAGAATGGGAGGATTTGCATAGAATAGCATATACTTCAACCTTCAGAGACAGATGGGCAATACTAATTTTTTTAAATGCATAATCTGAAATGGTACATCTAGTATATAGAGAACACAGGCTATTTAAGGTGCTTAGCACCAAGAGAGCATTTAATATAATCCTTGCATTGCCTCTTGGAAACCTGGTTAAAGCCTAACCTACTTGTTTTGTGTACAACTTAAGTCTGCAACAGTTTTAAGTAAAACTTAAAACTGCAACAAAACTTTTAAAGTTTTAAGTAAAACTTAAAAGTTTTTAAGTTTTTAAAGTTTTAAGTAAAACTTAAAACTGCAACAAAACTTTTAAAACTGCAACAGTTTTAAGTAAAAGATAATTATTAAAAACTTAACCACTGATCTGAGAGTTTGTCTACCATAATACCAGATAACACTGGTTAAAATGAGTTTAAACCAACTAACTTCAATTTGGAACATGTTTAGTGAGTTGTTTACAAAAAGCTCAGATGAAAAAAATCAATTGTCTAAGCAGAATCCACACATTAGTTGTTTACTATTCAATGAGATACAAAGCTGAACAGCTCATGCTTAATTTCTTTCTAATGAGTTACAGGGAAGAGAATATGAAGAATGGATAGGGAAAAGACTGTATTGCTTGCAGGATATTTGGTGAGATGACATTTGACTTTTTTGGGATGTGTAGGGGGAAGCAAGTGATTCATTGTTTAGCTGTTAAACATTTTATTGTGGGGGATACCTTAATTTTTGGGTTTCAAGTGTCTAGCATTTCCTCAGTCTAGTGAATCTCTTCTGAATATTCCTGTTTACCAATTTTTTGCTTCCACTAAGAAAGGATTATTGGTTATTTCTGCTTTGGAATTCCTAAAATTCGTGTCTCCATTGACTGAAGTTTAACAAGTAAAGTAATGTGAACAAAATATGATCTCATAAAAACAAGTTCCTGGGATTAACTTGAAAAGAGATTCAATCCCAAATACTTAGAAGTATTTTGCTTCTGAGAGCATACCAATCTCACTCCAGTCATGACATTTTTGTGCTATTGATTATTCATTCAACAAATATTAAAATACTAAACACTGGAGAGGTGCATGATGAAATATTTTTTTATGTACCCATTTGACCTAAAGTGAACAAAATTTGAAAATCTCAGCACAGATGATTTCATTTTATAAACTTTTACAAGTGCATATATTCCTGCAGATATTCTGGTACTCACTCAGGGAGCTAACTTTTGACATAATTTCCTACTATAATTTGATGTTTCTTTGAGGTACCTGACATTTTTTTCACAGCTCTTGTTTAATACTGACACTGTGCTTTTAATTATTGGAGAAGCTACAGGCAATGAAATGTAATTATAATGAAATGAATTATAGACCCCTAGACCATTTTACCTTTTACCTTCTGGTGAAGATTGTATAGTCTCAGCATTAAAACATCTGATGGTTATTTCTAACCTCCCTATTTGGATGTGGTGAGAAGATCTGATTGAGAAATTACCTATTGTGCTGCCACAAAATGAATTTTTGAGCTTGACACTCTGTATGCAAGATGTAATGTGATATGTTACCCTGCTTCAAGGTGCAACTATCTGCAGAAAAAGAACTGTCATGTAAAGTAGTAGTATAGTCTTACTTTTTTGTTAAAGAAAATTTAAGATGTAAATGCTTATATTCTGGTACATAGTTTTGAGTAAATTTATTTATCTCAGTAAATAGTTTCGAAAATTTACAGTCGAATTGATATTAATGATAAACATTTAGCTGCTACAACATAATTACATTTGAAATTCCATTGAATAGATCATCTGGAAAAAAATGAGAGTTGAAAGACTGATACTTAAAAGTTTTACTATAAATGACATTTACCCACTGTTGCTTCTTGGTTGAGGGGGTTCTGGAAATCCTGCAGGTTTTCACCTTCTTCAGACAGTTCTCATTTGGCAGGTTTTGGTGAGTGGAATTAGACAGATACTGAAGTTAATTAACTGCCAAGTTATTTAATAGAACCAATTTGTTCTTCTGATTATTATAGTAACTAATCTATTCTTGAAGGATTAAATTTCTTTGTCTTTTTTTAAGGAGCTGTTTAAAAGGTCTTGTCTTACAAGGATATTGATATTCATATACTTACAGTACTTATGTTTAAGCATTTTAATTTCTCATCTTGAGACCTTCTCCTGGAATTAAAACACATCAGTAAGGTCAAAAGCTTTGATGTGAGAAGAGACTCCTAGAAAGTTGGTGATATTTCTCGACTGATAAGATGACAAATTTCCCTTACTGCATTGAGTGGGTAGGCAAAGTGAGGAAAAAGTGAGGCAAAAGGAGACTTTTTTTTTTTTTAATCAAAAAGAGAATAGAAATTAGAGTAGAAAGGGAAGAAAAGGTCTATAGGGAAGAATGGGAGATGAGGGATGTGAAGTTGGAAAATGTGAAGAGGAGTACACTACCAGGGAATAATCATATAAACACTATTTACTGGGGCTCCTGGGTGGCTTAGTAGTTGATCATCTACCTTTGGCTCAGGTCATGATCCTGGTCATGATCTTTAAAAAATTAAAAAAAACACACACTATTTACTTCTGGGGTCTTTGAACATTTTGCTTGCTTATCTCTAAAGAAAATTAAAAAACAAAAACTATGCTCTCACATGTTTTTATTTTCTTTATTCATTTTTAAAATTTTTATTTATTTATTCATGAGAGCTAGAGAGAGAGAGGCAGAGTCACAGGTAGAAGGAGAAGCAGGTTCCCTGTGGGCAGCCTGATTCAGGACTTGATTCCAGGACCCCAGGATCATTCCCTGAACCAAAGGCAGATGCTCAACCACTGAGCCACCCAGGTGCCCCTCTCACATGTTTTTAGACATATTTAAATTTTAAAAATAAATTTAGGTAGCCGCATATATAGTTTTCAGGATATTATAAATGTTGCCAATTCAAATAAAAGTTACATGTATCCAATAAATGTTTTTTTTTTAAGATTTTTTTTTATTTGAAATAGAGCACACGAGGGCACTATTGGGAGTGAGGGTCAGAGGCAGAGGGAGAAGCAGACTCCCCATTAAAAAGGGAGCCCAATTTGGACTTGATCCCAGGACCTCAAGATCATGTCCTGAACTGAAGGCAGACACTTAACTGACTGAGCCACCCAGGTGTCCCTCCAATAAATGTTTTTAAATTTATCCAAGAAATTTAGATATAACATTGTTAAGCTGTAATTTAGAAATACATAAATGATTGTATTCACTTCAGTAGTCAAAAGTTTTTCATCATTTCTTTTCCTTTTTTGAACCTGTATTCCATTCCATTTGTTCCATTTTTTCCCTAAGGTAGTGTAGATTTATACTTAGAGAAGTCTTTCATTGATTATATTTTGTTTGCAGAAAATTATGAAAGCATATACAAGTAAAATTAAATTTCCAGTGGCAACAGGGTTCTAAATGCTAAATTTTCTTCTTGATTATCATCAAATTCACAATTGATCAAAGCAGTGTAAATATAAATGACCAACTTGGGAGATAATAGTAATTCAGAATTTTATTGGAAATACATCTTAATGAGTTAATTTCTCTTATACCTGTAAATGAATATTACTTATAGAATAAAGAATACTAATTTCCATTTCTATAGGTATGACAAATGAAGACCTTCATATAAAGTAGAATAGCTTTGTTATAGAGTTTTCTTATAACAAGTGCTGTTTACTTGCTGTTTCTTATTCCTAAACTCACTCTCCTCTTTTTCTGTAGGATGCAGAGGTGGGGATTCAGAATAGTGCATTCCCCAGACCCCTCTGCCAGCTGGCTTCTAGGGGGATACTAGAAGGAAGGAAGAGGGAGAGAAAGGGTATTCCTGAGTTTTCTGTACTTATCAGTGACATCCTAACTGGTTGTTGATCTTCTAGTTTTGTTTTGTGTGTGTGTGTGTGTGTGTGTGTGTGTGTGTGTTGTTTGTGGTACTTCAAAACCAACCCTGCTGTGCCCTACTCCTCCTAAGAGATACTATGGTTGCAGAATACCCCCTCTTCCCTAGAGGTCTATGTACTAGTCCAATGGGACCCCTTTTCTGAGCCTCTAGGTTTAGGCAAATCTACCTCTTCCTTTGGTAAATGTACTCTGGAGGTTGTAGTAACTCAGACATAACTGCAGAAAGCTGCATCAAGTTCCTTTCCTCTAATAGCTTTAACAAAAATGAAACCAATGCTTGAAATATCTAATTTTATTTCTGCTTTTTGATTGGACTTTAGCTGACATGGGAATTCAGAGAATCAAATGACCTACTTACAAGTTATAGGCTAAAAAAAATCACGCCATGATCTATCATTAAAGGTTATTTCTAAATTGGCAATTGGCCAACAACTTATTAGGTTTCTGTCAGTTTTTGTTTTGTTTTGTGTTTTTGAAAGCCAAGAATTGAGAGGGATGGAGAAAACCTCAACTGACAAAAGTATTTGTTATTCAGTCATTATGACTATTCATTTTTCTCAATTTGTGGATGGTTTTCCAAATATAACTTATCAATTTATGTAATGGTATCTTGTTTGTTACATGCATTAAGAAAGGATTGGGATCTATTAATTTCAATACACTTTTGCCATTACTACATTTTTGAGAAAATGATTTGACCATATTATGGACTCTATAATTTTACCTATTATGAACAGAATTATAAGCCTAACAAAAATGTTTGCCATTAACCCAACTGAAAGAGTCCTTGTTTGTCAATAATCAAGTAAATAAACCAATTTAATGTCTTAAAAAATTTTGGTGAGAAACTTGTTTTTAAGTTTTTTTCTACTAAATAATAGGAAATGCTTGTTTTCTCGATGTGGATTATTTACTATGTTTTGTTTGGAAAAATTTCTGAATAACTATAATGAAAAATAGGCATCTTTTCTATTTTCTGATGTCTTATTTCTTATTTTGGCCACTAAAAGTGTCATGGAGGGTAGAGGAAAGAGAAGCAACAGGAAAGCTACTTCAGGCTTCTTAAAGCCCTATCAAAAAGAGTAGAAAAATTTATTCTCTCCATTTTATGCTTCTAAAATACTTCTTAGGAGGTATTTTTCTTTGCTTGGAAACAATAATTTTTAAAAATTCTCAAAACAGATTTTCATTTTGCAGTGGTACCCGACTTATTCAACAGGAGAAATATACTTAGTGAATCTTAAACTGTGGAAATCTAACATGTAGTATAACTACACATGGCAAAATGCTACCATAGTGCTAGCCTTTAAAAAGTAGCATAATATCCTGGGGCACTGGTGGCTCCCCTGCTTAAGCCTCTGATTTTGATTTTGACTCAAGTCATGATCTTATGGTCATGGGGTCAAGCCTTACACTGGGCCTCAGGCTCAGTGGGGAGTCTTCTTGAGATTCTCTTTCCTCTCCTTCTGCCCTTCCCCCTGCTTGTACACACTGTCTCTTGCTCCTCTAAAAATAAATAAATCTGGGCAGCCTGGGTGGCTCAGCGGTTTAAGCACCTGCCTTTGGCCCAGGGTGTGATCCTGGAGTCCTGGGTTTGAGTCCCACGTTGGGCTCCCTGCATGGAGCCTGCTTCTCCCTCTGCCTGTGTCTCTGCCTCTTTCTCTCTCTCTCTCTCCCTCTCTCTCTCTCTCTGTGTCTATCATGAATAAATAAATAAAATCTTTAAAAAAAATAAATAAAAATAAATCTTAAAAAAAAAAGGACATGATATCTTGGGAAAATCCAGTGAAGTCAGAATCACATGGTGGTAGCACTAATTTTTTTAAAGATTTTATTTATTCATGAGAGACACATGAGAGAGAGGCAAAGACATAGGCAGAGGGAGAAGCAGGCTCCTAGTGGAGAGCCTGATACAAGACTCAATCCCAGGACCCTGGGATCACCACTTGAGCCAAAAGCAGATGCTCAACCACTGAGCCACCCAGGTGCCCTGGTGCTAGCACTATTTGATAGAAATTCCTTAAGTAGTTCAAATTTCAGTCTCTTTATAAAATGAGCTACTAATGTCTGTGTTGCAGAGTACTTTTGAGGATCAAATGAAATGTATATAAAATGCTTAGGATAATGTCTGGCATGCAGTAGGCATTCATTCATCAAATTGTAGCTATTAAAGCCTGCTCCCTACTTCATCTTTTGCACTGTGGACATAGAATATGGATCATATTCTATGGTGCTATGGGATGTTCCCTATTTGTCTTGATGTTATGCTCATCAACTTCTTGGTATCCTTACTATTTATCCTTTCCTCTCTTGTATGCTTCTACATGCCTCTTCTGTGACTGTGTTCCTTGCTCATGTGCCTGTGTCATCTCCCTGGATGCTGTTGTTCTGTCTTACTGTTTAACCGTTTCAAACTCACTAACCACTATGAAATCTAGATATTATTTGGTTCTCTAATTTTAAGACATGATAAAGTATAGCACAGGGTATGACTTTGATATAACCACGTTCTTTCCCTTTTAAATGACTTGCTCATTGTCTCTTATTAATATTGGGATGTTCTATCTGTATCTTGCTACATCATAATTTTCAAGTGGGTAGAAGAAGGAAAAATTTAAAGATGGTGACTTGAATATTTAATGTCTAAAGACAGTTGTATTATTTTAAAACAGTTGAAAAGTAATGACTACAATTTTTCAACTCCAGTTGCTTTCCTGTGCTTAGGGCATAAGAGTGGTGGTTAGTTCCCTTTTAGGTGCATCTCAAAAGTTGGTATTTTGGGAATCTGAAAGTAATGAATTCATTTTTTAATCTTTTGATGTTAGACTCACAAATGAATTTATTCTTTTCCCAAACTAATACCCTATTTGTATTTTCCTCCTCATGTTTCTTTTGGACAATGATTTCTTTGATTTTTCTCTCTAGACCTTTTCCAAAATGGACTTGCCGAAGAGATGGGGGAAAGTTTCACTTAATGTGTCTCACCTTCAAGTTAGAGGAGCAGTCACACCAGAGCGTAACCCTGGCTTTTTTTTTTTTTTTTTAAGATTTTATTTGTTTATTCATGAGAAGAAATAGAGAGAGAGGCAGAAACATAGGCAGAGGGAGAAGCAGGCTCCATGCAGGGAGCCTGATGTGGGACTCCATCCGGGTCTCCAGGATCAGGCCCTGGACTGAATGCTGCGCTAAACCGCTGAGCCACCCAGGCTGCCCCTGGCTTTTGACTGTGATTGTAGCATCCCAGTGGAGTTGGTTGGTCTTAAAGAAAAATGTCCCACAAGTGTCACTAAAGGAGAAAGGAAGAAAATTTTGGAGGAATTAGGTCTGTTATAAACCTGGCATTTTTAATTTAAACCTACTCTTTAGAATTACATTTTTAGGGACCTCAAAGAAAAGATATCTTCCAGTTTTCGAAATAGCTTAAGTGAACTTCTGCAACATTTTTCAAACCTGCATGCTGATTCCCCTTCTCTCACTTGTTAGGTATACAGATAATGCTTTCTTTTCAAAATGCAGTACATTAAAAATGAAAATAATTACTATGAAGAACCTTCCTCTGTTTCAGTAAGATTACAAGATTTCCATCTCCATGGTTTCTATTTCAATTTATCTTTCGAAATCAAATTAAATCCTTTCTTTCTTTGAAATGCCAGGCCCCATTTGTGGTAATAGTCTCTGACAATTTGAGGCTTTTACCAAAACTTCTTAGTGAAAATGTGTTAGATTATCTCTTTGTTCTTCATATTGTTACTTAAAAATGAAAAACAAATACTTTTTCTTTTTACAAGAAAGTCTAACAGAGTACTGGCATTTCCTAGTAATGAGAATGTAGTATCCTATCAATTTAATTTTATAAGACCTTAGTCTTAATTTTTCTAGTTAAACTGCAAGAAATAAAATGTATTTATTACAATAATCACACTGAACTTAAAATGAATACTTAAATGTGAATAATCATAGCTAAGTATAAACCTTGTATATTTTTTAAAAGGATTAGTATTTTTTTAACCTAACACATTTTTATGGTTATAGCACAGTTCTTATTCCCCCCCCATATTTGTGAAAACATTGTTATCTCTAATCTTCTAATTAATGTAGGCACATATACACACAAACACATTTGGTGTGTTTGCGTGTGTTTCTTACATGATTTAATCAGATGTATTTTTAATGAGTGTTACATATTTTAAATAAGGAAAGGGGAATTGTGGATAATCTTATATTTGACCTTGAGATTCAGTCAGGACTATTAGACAATTCATAGATAATTTATTCTTATCTAGTGCCGATTTAGAAATCATGAACATTTTGATGCTAGAGAAATCTAGCTGCATTCTGGCAGCCAAAATATTTTACTAATCTTTCTTTCTCTTCTAGCCTACACTACTACTATCTTTCCAGCCTAATTGGCACATGATGAACTATGTCTGGTTAGGATCTAACTAGCAAGTCTCTTACTCTAATGGGGGCTGAAGATCTCATAAATACAGAGCTTATGTCTGTATTTAGCCATTAGTGTTCAAAATTCTCCTTTGAGTTTAAAAAGTGGGACAACTGACTATAATTTTTTCAGTTAATTCTAAAAAAAATTTGGATTCTCTAATGCACATGAAAATAGTTTTAATCAAAATGTTTTAATCAATGGCTAAGCGCTAGCACTGTCTAAGGCTTGCTCAGACATTTAGAAAGAAATGGACAAGGGAGTTATTCTATAATATGCCAGCAAAATTGCAAATTGAAGTATGAGAAAGCTAAATTTAAAATAGAAAGTCAACTTTTCTTGCTGATGTGGATTAGAATTCCAAAGAAATTAAAGATTGATGCTTTCCAATTTCTTAGTTGATCAGTCCTAGCGGAGGGGTTTGCATGGGAAGATGAGAAGGGTTATCTTAACAGCTATACCCCAAACCATCTTGATTTGGTGTAGCTTTTTCAGAGCCTCAGAAGAGGAATCATTCTCTCTCATGTGTCACTTCTAAAGAGATCAGAGATTCAGTGGAATCACAAGATTACCTCATCTATGTGGCTCCATGAGCAGAATTGCTTGGAAACACTAGTTATCTGGGACTGGGCCCTCTTCTTCTTATAAGAAAGCTTACACCCAACTTTGCTTCCCATGAAACTATATTGTTTCTTCTCTGACAGGTGAGATTGATATAGGGCCCAGGGACTCTATCTGCCAAGTAGTAGGTATTCCCAGTGAACTCCTGTATGTAGCTGGCCCTACAAATTCAGACTGCTTGGTACCAAGCAGCCTCTGTGTTCCATTGACAAGAATTTCTGGGCAAGGAAAGAGCAGTCCCTTCACTGGGATGTAGAACCTGGGCCCAGATGCCAACATGTCTCAATATGTCATGATAGGAGGTTCAGAGGCTCACACCTTCTTTCTTCTATTGTTTCTTGGCTTATGTTAGTATGCCCTTTTGTCCATAATTTATCCACTATTCCTTAACCCATGCATAGGGATTTTGGGGCCCTAGTTCATGATAGGGATGAGTCAGAAGCTACCCACTTATATGATGGTACTCTTCTTCTCCCATAAAATAAAAAAACAAAATACACAGAAAACAAAATACCTAGCCTCAAAAATTCTAGCTAGCTTCTCACATAGTTCAACCTATTTTACTGCTAAACTCACTTGGAATATAAGGAAAAGAAGGTAGGCAGGGAGAAATTTTTTTTTTTTCCTGCATTAGGTGTCAGTTCCAGTTTTTAAGAATCCAGGATCTATGAACTTAAACTCAAATGAGGGAAAACAATATCCATCCAGGGAATTATTTCTAACTGGCTTTTACATTTGGTGTGTGGTGTGGCTATGGGGCCAGAGGGGTCTGTTTTTGTCACTTCTCATCTCCTATTTGAAACCTTATTGCTAATTTTAAATTTTGGAAATTTCCCTTCCTTTTCTGTTTTTTTTTGGAATAGTTTGAGAAGAATAGGTATTTAACCTCTTTAAATATTTGATAGAATTTACGTGTGAACCTGTCTGTCCTAGATTTTTGGGAGACTTTTAATTACTGATTCAATTTCTTTGCTGGTAATTTGGCCTGTTTAAGTTTTCTATTTCTACCTGTTTCAGTTTTGGTAGTTTGTATTGTTTGTAGGAATTTATCCACTTCTTCCAGATTGTCTAATATGTTGGCATATAGTTTTTCATAATACTCTCAATGTTTGAATTTCTGTAGTATTGGTTGCTATTTCTCCTCTCTCATTTGTGATTTTTATTTTTTTTTTAGAGATTTACTTATTTGAGAGTGAGAGAATGTGATCTCACAATCCATGAGATCACGACCTGAGCCAAAACAGAGTCAGATGCTCAACCAACAAAACCTACCCAGGCACCCCTGTGATTTTGTTTATTTAGGTCCTTTTTTTTTTCTTTTTTATAAGTCTGGGTATATGTTTATCAATAATTTTTTCAAAGAACCAGGTCCTGGTAATCTGTTCTGTTTGTTTCTGTATCATTTATTTCTGCTTTAAATTTAATTTTTATTGTTTCCTTCTTTCTGCTGGTTTTTGGCTTTGCTTGTTGTTTTTCTAGCTCCTTTAGGTGTGAGGTTAGATCATTTGATACTTTTCTTGCTTCTTGAGGTAAGCCTGTATGGTATGTATTCCCTGTTAGGATCACTTTTGCTGCATCTCAAAGGTTGCAAACAATTCCATTTTCATTTGTCTCCATGTACTTTTTTCATTTCTTCCTTGATTTCCTGGTTGACTAATTCATTGTTTAGTAGCATGTTATTTAATATCCATATATTTGTGGTCTTTCCAGATTTTTTCTTATGGCTGACTTCTAGTTTCATAGCGTTGTGGTCAAAAAAGGTACATGGTAGGACTTCAGTCTTTTTGTAGTTGTTAAGACTTATTTTGTGGCCTAATATGTGATCTATTCTGGAGAATATTCCATGTGCACTTGAAGGAATGTGTGTTTTGCTGTTTTAGGATGGAGTGCTCTGACTATATCTGTTAAGTCCATTTAGTCCAATGTGTCATTCAAAGTCCTTATTTCCTTGTTTACTTTCTGTGTAGATGATCTGTCCATTTATGTAAACAGGGTGTTAAGCCCCTACTATTCTTGTATTATTATCAATTAGTTCCTTTGTTATTGTTTTATACATCTGGGTGCTTCCGTGTTGTGTCATTCAAAGTCCTTATTTCCTTGTTTACTTTCTGTGTAGATGATCTGTCCATTTATGTAAACAGGGTGTTAAGCCCCTACTATTCTTGTATTATTATCAATTAGTTCCTTTGTTATTGTTTTATACATCTGGGTGCTTCCGTGTTGTAATTGTAATATTTTAATTATAAATATTTCCAATCTTTATACCTTCTTTTTGGATTGCCCTCTTTATTATTATGTAGCACCTTTCTTTGGTTCTTGTTACAGTCTTTGCTTTAAAGTCTAGTTTGTCTAAGTATTGATACTCTGGCTTTCTTTTGACATCCATTTACATAATAAATGTTCCTCTATCCTCTCACTTTCAATCTACTGCTGTCTTTAGGTCTAAAATGAGTCTCTTGTAGGCAGCATTTAGATGGGCCTTGTTTTTTAATCCATTCTGATACCCTAAGTGTTTTGATTAGAATGTTTAGTCCATTTACATTCAAAGTACTTATTGATATATATTTATTGCCATTTTTATGGCAATGTTTTATTGTTTCTGGAGATTTTCTCTGATTCTTTGTTGTCTTTGTCACTTTTGGTCTCACCTTAGTGCTCAATGAGTCCTCTTAAATATTTCTTTCAGGTCTGGTTTAGTGGACATGAACTCCTTTAGTTTTTATCTGGAAAACTCTATCTCTTCCTATTCTGAATGATAGCCTTGCTGGATAGAGTATTCTTGGTTGCAGATTTTTCCCATTCAGCACATTGAATATATCATGCCACTTTTTTTCTGGCTTACCAAGATTCTGTTGGGAAATCTCCAGCTATTCTTATGAGTTTTCCCTTATAAGTTAAGGACTTTTGTCTTGCCACTTTGAAGATTTTTCTTTATCACTATGCTTTGTAAATTTAGGATGTCTTGATGTTGGGCTGTTTTTATTAATTTTGATGGGAGTTCTCTATGCCTCCTGGATCTGGATGTCTGTCTTCTTTCCCAGATTAGGGAAATTTTCAGCTATTACTTTTTGAAATAAATTTTCTTCCCCCCTTTCTCTCTCTTCTTCTAGGACTTCTGTAATACAGATGTTATTATGTTTGATGGAGTCACTGAGTTCCCAAAGTCAATTCTTGTATTGGGGAATTCTTTCTCTCTTTTGTTTAGCTTCATTATTTTATGTTATTTTATCTTCTGGCCACTAAGTCATTCCTCTGCTTCTTCCAGCCTGCTGTTCATTGCATCAAGCCTGTTTCCAATCTTATTTATTACATCTTCATCTCTGATGGATTCTTCAACTTTTTCCTCTGGTGATAAGGGTCTCGCTGATGTTTTCTATTCTTTTCTCAAGCCCAGTGAGTATCTTTATGATTGTTCCATTAAATTCTATATCAGGAGTATTACTTATATCTATTTTGCTTAGATCTCTGAGCATGACCATGACATTATCTTATTTTTTCATTTGGGATGAATTCTTCCATGTTGGCATTTTTTCTTAGTCTCCACCTTTTTTTGTGTGTGTTGGAAAAGCCAGGTCCTCTTCTTTTGTTGCCATCTTCCTCTGTCTTTTAAAAACATTAGATTTTATTTCTGGGGTCTCTCATAGTAAAAGATGAAATTAAAGGGTTGTGTGTCTGCCAAAAGCATCTATTATTGGAACAAACTTCACTATCCTGAGTTGGACAATCACATCAAAAGATGGTCTCCCATCAGATCAACATCTAAGTCATACTTTACTTAATCTTTTATTCTATTTGGCTGTCCTTTTACCATGTCTCCTTGTGTGCCTTTTGTTAGACTTCTAAATTCCTGAGCTCATGTACATTCTCCAAGAAGCTCCTGTTTTCTGAAAACATATCTTGTGGTTCTTAAATTGTATACTGATACTTTCAGTGTTCTTCTTTTAAATTTGTTTATATTTTATGTAATTTATTCTTGTAGCTCTCAGAAACTTGGAGCCTTATGTGACTAATCTGTTTGCTGAGCTTCTACTTCTCACCCTCTGATAAACGTCTTTGGGCCCTAGATACCATCTCTGATCTGGAAACACCTGATAGCCTCTCTCAAGATGGGCTGGTGGATCTTTTTTTTTATGTTTTACATCTGCTTATTCTGGTCTATATTACTTTTCCTTTAGCATGTGTCTAGACTCCTTTATTCTTTCTTCAAGATAGATTTTATTTATTTATTTATTTATTTATTTGAAAGAGTGTGAACACATGCAGAAGGAAGAGGCAGAGGGAGGGAAGAAGGAGGCTCCCAGCTAAGCAGGGAGTCCAATGCAGGGCTTGATCCCAGAACCCTGGGTCATGACCTAAGCCATAAGAAGACACTTAACTGACTGAGCCACCAAGGCACACTTTTCCTTTATTCTAAGAATCTTTCTTCCTCTAGTTTTATCAACCCACCTCTTTCTTAACCTTTCCTTTTTCATGATACTGTAGTTCCTGCCATGATAGTAGGAATGAAGTCCATTTTTATATTTTACTAGTTTTCCTTGATTTCTTAGTTGACATGCCTCCAGAGAGATAGTGCTTTTGAGGTCTAAGAATTGTCCTCTTTAATTACATTTTTTGAACTGTTGAATTTACAATGATTTCATCTTTACCCAACAGAGATGGTATACTTTTAGAATTCTCATTCCTTGTTCGTTCATCTACCCAGGATGAAGTGATAGATTGGGCCTCTGAAATGTAAGGCCAGAGCAAAAACTAACCTAATAACCAAATCCAGAGCCAATATAAGACTGAGTGGTGTCCAGTAATCATTAAGAGCCTGTATTTAAGCCACATGAATCTAAGAGGTTAGCTTGCTACCGCTTTTGTCGACCCTGAGCATGAATGGGAATGAAATTTGGGTATCTAATGTGGGCTACTAAGGTCTAGTGCTAACAACTTAAAAAAATTTAATGTGGCAAAATATGATATTTTCCATTTTAACCAGTTTTATTGAAGTATAATTGACATGTACACCTGAAATTAATGTTGTAACATAATGATTTGACATTTGTATACATTGGGAAATGATTACCACAATAAGTCTAATTATTATCTTTTATCATATGTAGTTATAAAAATTCTTTCTTTCAATGAGAGCTTTTATGATTTACTCTTAGCAGCTTTGAAGTATGCAATACAATACTGATTGTAGTCACCATGCTGTACATTATATCCCTATGACTTATTTTATAACTGGAAGTTTGTACCTCTCAATTCCTCCTCACTCATTTCATCCACCCCCCCCCAAAAAAAAAACTCCCTTCACCCCTGGCAAACAATATTCTGTTTTCTGTATCTATGAGTTTTGGTCTTGTTATATTTGACATAAGTGAAGACCCTATAGTATTAGCCTTTCTCTGACATTTCATTTAGCATAATATCCTCAAGATCCATCCATGTTGTTAGAAATGGTGAGGTTTTTATTTTTTATTTTTTAATGGCTAATGTGTGTGTGTGTGTGTGACATCTTCATCAGTGGACACTTAGATTGCACATCTTGGCTGTTGTGAATAATGCTGCAGTGAACATAGGGGTGAATATATCTTTTCATATATCTTTTCTTTTTAGCAGTTTTATTTTCTTCAGCTACAACCTGAGCAGTAGAATTGCTGGATCAATTAGTTTTTGTAGTTTTTATTTTTTGAGAAACTTCCATATGGTTTTCTACTGTGACTGTACCAATTTACATTCCAACCAACAGTGCATGAGCATTTCCCCTTTCTCAACATCCTTGCCAACACATTAGTTCTTGTCTTTTTGATAATAGCCATCATAATAGGTGTAAGGTGATATCTCACTGTAGTTTTGATTTGCATTTTCCTGATTAGTGATGTTGAACATCTTTTCATGTACCTATTGTCTATCTGTGTATGTCTTTGGAAAAATGTCTATTCAGATCCTCTGTCTACTTCTTTAATCAGACTTTTTTATTAAGTTGTAGGAGTTTTTAATATATTTTGGATATTAACCTCTTATCAGATTAAGTACATTCACATTGTGCAGCCATCACAACTATTTATCTCTAGAACACTTTTGTCATACTAAACTAAAACTCTGTACCCATTTTTAAAAAAGATTTTAGTTATTTATTCATGAGAGAGAGGCAGAGACCTAGGCAGAGGGAGATGCAGGCTCCCTATGGGGAGCTTGATGCGGAACTCTATCCCAGGACCCCAGGATCACAACCTGAGCTGAAGGCAGATACTCTACCAAGCCACCCAGGCATCCCAAGTCTGTACCCATTAAACAGTAACTCCCCATTTCCCTCTCTTTCCAGCCTCTGGTAACCACTGTTCTACTTTGTCTCTATGATTTTGACTCTTCTATAACCTTGTAAAGTAGTATCCTACAATATTTGTCCTTTTGTATCTAGCTGTTTTACTTAGCATAGCATCTTCAAGGTTCATGTTTTAGCAGATGTCAACTTCATTTTTAAGACCAAATAATATTCCATTGTGTGTATATATCATGTTTTCTTTATCTATCTGTTGATGGACATGGGGTTTTCACAAAAACCACTTCTTGGTATTTGTGAATAATATTTCTATGAACAGTAGTATACAAATACGTCTTGAGACCTTGCTTTAATTCTTTGAGATATATTCCCAGAATGAAATTGATGGATTATATGGTAATTCTAGGTTTGTTTGTTTACTTTTTGAGGAACCTCAGTACTATTTTTCACAGTGGCTTTACTGTTTTATGTTCCCACCAACAAAGCAGAGGGTTCTAATTTCTCTACATTCTCACCAACACTTGTTTTCTTTTTTGACAATAGCCATTTTAATGTATGTTATTGGATTTGATTTTTCAGTGCCCTAATGATTAGCAATGTTAAACATCTTTTCATGTGTTAATCAAGGGAGTGGTTGCCTTTCCACTCCCTTGATAGTGTCCATTTGAGGCACAAAAAATTAATTTTGATAAAGTCTAATTTATCTATTTTGTTTCTTGTGCTTTTGGGTGTTGCACTCAAGATTAATCATCGCCAAATCCAATGTTATGAAGTTTTCTCTGCTATGTTTTCTTAGCACTAAGAATTTGAAGAACTGGAACTTTCTATAGTGTGTGCCGCTCAAAGATTTCTCTGGAATTAACTTCTGGTGCTTAATTTCTGGGCCCCAGTAGCTGATTTCCTATATTTGGTCAGCCTTTATTCCTGTAAGCATTATGGAAACATGGAGTAAATCTTCTTAAAGTAAAACTTTTGTTGGTTTGAATATTAGACATTCCTTATGAAGCTGATGTGGAAAAGGAGCTCTTTTAATTCAGTGTCTTACATTCTGTTGTAGTTTGATGAGAGGGTTCATGGAGTGATGAGTTAGTGCAGAGAGGTTTGAAATCAAGTGACTGTTTTGAAAGTATGCTATTTCTTGCCTGCTCCTCGTTGTTATATCCCAACAAAAATTTTTCTTTCTCTTCTACTTTTCTGGAGAGATCTTCTGGGTGGAGAGGAAAATTTGCTCTTAATTCTATTCTCCAACAGACTCTAGTCAGTATTTTATAAATTTTCTAAACTATTGTCTTTCACTAGCCAGCTGTGGCATTCATTCTGCATATGACATTTTTTGAAGGGAATGAGGATGAGAGGCATACTAGAATATAAATCATAAAAATGAGTAATTCAGATATTCTATTTTTCAATCTTTTTTATAGGTTTTTTTTGTTTGTTTTTAGATTTTATTTATTTATTCGTGAGAGATAGGGAGAGAGAGAGAGAGAGGTAGAGACACAGGCAGAGGGAGAAGCAGCAGGCTCCATGCCTCCATGCAGGGAACCTGAGGCAGAACTCAGAACTCGATCCGGGGTCTCCAGGATCACACCCTGGGCTGAAGGCAGTGCTAAACTGCTGAGCCACTGGGGCTGCCCTATTTTTCAATCTTTAAAAAACTTTTAATTATGTAGTTGTTTAATCCCATATAAAAATAGAAAGAATTGTATAATTAACCCCTCTGTACTCATTTCCAATCTTATATCCATCTTATATCTTATTTATTTTTTGGCTGAGGTGTTTTAAAGCAAAATCCAGATATCCTATCACTAAATCTGGAAATACTTCAATATGTGACTCTAACATACTTAAAAATAACCCTTCATGATAGTCAAATGACACAAATGTCCATCAATGATTGAATGGGTAAACATGTGGTACATACATATATTGGAATATTTAACTATAAAATGAAGAAAGTGCTGAAGTGTGCTACAATGTTGATGAACTTCCAACACATAATGTTAAGTGAAAGTAGCTAGATAAGAAAAGTCACATATTGTATGATTCTATCAAATAAAATATCTATAATGGATAGATCCGTAGAGATAGAATGCAGATTGGTTGTAACCAGGGAGTAGAGGGAAAGAGGAGAGGGGAGAAACTGATGAATAGAAAAGATGTTCAATATGGAGTGTTGGAACTATTTTGGACATAGATAAAGAGGTCAGTTGTACAACATTTTGAAAAATTTGGTCCTTGGGATCCCTGGGTGGCGCAGCGGTTTGGCACCTGCCTTTGGCCCAGGGCGCGATCCCGGAGACCCAGGATCAAATCCCACGTCGGGCTCCTGGTGCATGGAGCCTGCCTCTCCCTCTGCCTGTGTCTCTGCCTCTCTCTCTCTCTCTCTCTCTCTCTCTCTGTGTGACTATCATAAATAAATAAAAAAATAAAAAAGAAAAAAAAAAGAAAAATTTGGTCCTTGTCTTCTAATAGGGCAATAATAAGTGTAAGAGGTAAATATTTGAAGCAATCACAAACTGAAAGGTTACAATGAGAATAAATATTGTTCTGGTTGAAAACAATTGGGGAAATTCTTTAGATGCCAAGGTTAGGGAAGACCTTTCTGAGGTTGTAGCATTAATATAAGGTCTAGATGTTGAAGAGAGGCTTCAAGGAGAGTCAAAGATCTTTGGGTAAGGAAGAGGAACTGAATGCAAGTGTGGGTAAAAGGTATCTGTGAATTTTCCCTGCAAGTGGATTGGACCTGTTTCTGGCTTACAGTATAGCTTATGAATGGGACTTGTCATTCTTTAATGAACTGAGTAGTTGAGTCACCATATATTCTTCCCTCAAATCATAGTGGAATGAAAATATTCATTTAGAGGCAAGGATGATCTTGTTTTTATTTATCACTCTGCTCATCTTTTATGAAGCAAAGAAGTATGAAAAATGTTGATGATACTGGAGATATATATATATATTAGATGTATATGTGTATACTGAGTACACATATTAGCATATAATAAGGGTATATTAGGTATATACATTTTGCATATAATGGGAATATGTACTAGAATAGAGTAATAAGACAATTTCTTCAGAAGAAAAGGATGGGGTGCAAAATCAGAATACCAAAAGAACCTAGGATAGGAGAAAAAAATAGAAGACTGGAGGGAGAGTGATGGGGACAGCAAGGGAAGGAAACCACATCTTCTAGTGTATGGTGGATAGAAATGGGTTAGATATCAACTCTGCCCTTCTGAGCTGTGTGCCGTAAACAAAACATTTTAGCTCTGGAAACATCAGCTCTGAAATAGATACTTTAATCATACTCCCACAGGAATTCTGTGAGGTTCAAATGAGAGAATGATTGTGGTTCAACAATTCCTGTATAAAACATAAACCCTTAAATATTTTCTTCCACTATGGATATTACAACTTTTTTTTTTTGTTCCTCCACTTTCTAATATTCTTGAATTCAAGTTTTGTTCTATGTTTTTGTAACTTGAATTCATAGTTTGGCTTTCTTTTTGGAGGAGGGGGCTTTAACAAATGTCCCTATAGAGAAACTTGTTAAAGTTTCTGAATGTCCCAGACTTTCTCTTCAATCTCTTACTATATTTTAAAGAAGTGAGAAAATTCTTTGTTCCTAGAATGTATGTTACTGACATTTATACTGATAATTTAAAAAGAAAAATGGTAATTGAATTCCACCATATTTCAAAATGTAGTTTTTTTTTCCACTGAATTAAATAGCTTAGGTGCTTTTGAGTGGAAACTGGCATGCCTGGAAGCATTTATGTACTAGTTGTAAACAAAGTGTGGTATTATATGCTTTTGAAGAGGTGGATTGAACTAGATACAAATAATGTAGGTTTAATATTTCTAGCACTTTTCTAGCATCTTTAACAGTTACTCATTAGTTTCATAGCACATTTTATGGATCTTTCTTATATTTACAGAAACAGAACTTTAGAAAGGCAAAATGAGTTGCCCATAGTAGTAAATTGTAGTAATAGAATCTGAATTTTATTGTTTTGAATCTCAAGACCAGCATTATTGCAATACCTAAAGATCCACGTAGATAGAGCATATTCACTGACTTAGCAACTGAAGCTTAGCATAACTTTTCCAGTAACAAATCTGTAAGCCTTTTATAGTAAGGGATATTGAGTATAGTATACCCTCCCACCCCTAGATTTTATAGTCCAAAGATAATATACTCAGATCTTAGTTCTGCCACTTACTATCTTTGGGCCATTGGATGTCACTTGATCTTGAGATTCAATTCTTTCACCTTTTGTGAAGATGAAATGATAGGTATAGTAAAGTCACTTATAAAACCAAAATGTTCTACAAATAGAACATCCCATTGATTATAAGATATTGTTTTTGTATTTCTAAAATTTTAATTTTTGAGAATTAGGACTTCCTATATATTGCATTTAAAATATTTAAGGAAAAAAAAATAAAATAAAATATTTAAGGAGTGCTTTGGTCAACCATGGTATAGGCTAAACATTTTCACATAAGACAATTTTGTTGTGACTGTAGGCAGAGGACTCATTTTAAAGAACATTACTAAAAAAAATAAAGAACATTATTTATCCTATTGTTTATTCAAATCCAGACAATCAGAAGTTATATTATAGTTCTCTCATATCCCATGTATTATTCTTTAAAAGATCTTTAAAAACTATTCTTACTCCCCCTCTCTTCTGGGTTCTAGAGTTTAATAAGTTCCTTGATATGCAATTTTTAAAAGAACTATTTTTTTGTTAGGTCCTCCAATACTTGCAATAAAAGTATTCTTCCATGCTACCATTTGGACACTTCAGTTGCCAGAAAGAGTTAATGAACTTCTAAAAGTGCCAGTTAGGGAATATCCTGCTAATTGCTTTTGATCTGTCTTAAAGAGAGCAATTAGCAACAACTCAAATTTTATCTTTGTGGATATGAACATTCTCATGACCAAACTTGAATTTTTGGTCCTAAAAGTTTGTCATAGAGAAAATGATACTTCTAATCTCATGAACATGTTCGAAGAGTTAGGCTATTTTTCTCAGATCTTTTTTCCTTTGAGACACAAGGTTGAGATCTTTTTTCCTTCATGAGGGGTTAGGATTCACACATGTTTACATTTAGTACTGGTGGGAGTCTAAACTGATGATTAATGGTTGAGAATCATTTTTAAAAATGTATGGCTGAAGGCAGAAAATAAAATGCTGATTGGTTCATTAAGCAATTCAATCCCAAACCGTAAAAGGTTTAAGTTTAATCCTGCCTGAAGCCTGACTGATCCTGTCATAAACACTTTTCATAAACCTTCCACTTAAACCTGGTCTTGCAGTTTTATTAATCTAGCAATAATTCAAAATGACACCCCATGTAGCAATATAAATCTATAAGATAGATATTAAAACTTACACCATTACAAAATCATGAGTAATTACGTAAAAATGCAGTTTCCTTTAGTTAGGTATGTCTCCGAATTGCTGCTTTTGCCTTGGTTGAACAGATGTGTTGACTGTAACACTGTCTCAGTGTGTTGGTATGCCTGAAGGAAAAGACAGATAGTCACTGATGATAAAAAGTTCTGCAGTTCGGAGAGCCTTATTTGCAAAACTCAGGGAGCAATTTAGCAAAGCCCTGTATTTGTGGAGCTTATATTCTCTAGGAAGATTCCTTTTCTGTGTTGCTATGTGGAATTTTTAGCTCTTGGATTTAATGGCTGTATTGATATTCTGTGATGTATCAGGGCTCATGTGCTTCAGGCACACTTTCAGAAACTCGAATGAAGTCCCACCTGTCAGATTTTTTCTTTTTCTTTTTCTTTCTTTTTTAGGAGCAGGTCTTTCTACTTTTGAGTCTAGGGGTTAGATGAACTCTCAAACTAGATCATAGCAGACTTAACAGGATTGGAGTAATACAATATTTCTAAAGTTATTTGCAACAGAAGACTGCATTTTTATTTTATATGGGGCAGAGAAGCATTTCCAAGAATAAGCTTAGAAGGAGTCCATAAGAGCTAGAGAGTTTGTTTTCATATGCCTACTCTAGTTGCTCAACAGCAGCAATCTGCTCTCAAATAAAAGTAAGCCTTGAAGGAGTGTTCAAATACCTACTATTGAACCCATGGGACATTTATGCTTTTATAAGACAGGTGTTGGAAAATATCTGAAGCCATAGGATTTTCTCCTCCTTGCTTGTGCTTTATAGGTTTAGATTGACTGTACATGAGAAAGATCCACTTTGCGACAGGGGATGAAAACCAAGCATTACACGCTGTTTTAGCACTGTCACAATTGTAATTCAATAAAATATATATGTACTTATTTGAGGATCTTTTCCTCTGCTAGATTTTGAACTCTCTAGGGCTTAGTACAGCACAGTAGATTTTCCTTAGATTAAAATTTGGCATTCTTACATGGAAGTCTAAGACCTCCACAATAGCTTCTATGCATTATGTATTATCAGATTTGTGTCTCCAAAAACTTGCATTCTTTTAGTCTTCCAACTGGAGCAATATGTGAAAAACACAGTAATGATGTGAATTTGAGTATCACCAACAGTTGGCAGTTGGCACCAATCCTTTGTCTAGCTCCTAATCTCAGCAAAGGCAGTAGGCTAAAGTTATGTGGAGGTGGTGGGAAGTGGGGAGGTTGTTGGGGAAACATGGACAGGAGGATAAAATCCTGTGGGGAAACTTCAGGCATTCAGCAATCCTCTTCCTCAAAAGTAGCAAAAAAGTTAGGGTGCTATGTTCATCTCCTAGTATTCTCTGGGCCCATTCTTTTTGGCTCAGGTTGTAATTCACTCCTTACTCCCTTGGTCCCTAAACTACCATATTCTTGGAATCCCTGTTTCCATCTTTGAAGCCCCTTTAATACTTAAATTGTAACAGAAAATTATCAGAGGTACCAAACTGCAGCCAGAACAGATGGGTTTATATAAGTCTCTCATTTCATTAACTTTGTGATGATGGAGGCCTATCTTTTAAGGGTTTTTTGTTTTTGTTGTTGGACACCATTTATAGCTATATGTCAGGGTTTTACTGAGTACGAGTAGCCTAATTTTATATATCAACCACTATCACTGTATACAAATGATGGAAAAAGTTTTTAATAAATGTCGACTATATAGACTATTTTCTGTTGAATGATGTGGACTATTACCATTATGGAGAAATTTTATAGTAAGTCAAAAACTGTAAGCTCTGCATATAACAGTATTCTTATTGCTGCATGAACAAAGAGATATTTGCTAACTTCTTTTCATCTGTATGTGATAGAACACACTTTTTTATTTCAACTCCCAGGTAGTGCAAGTGATTCTCTTATTTACATTCACTCAACACATTTAAGGCTCTTCAGATCAATATCAAAGTACCAGAGACCTAGGAAACATCAGAGCCAGAATCACAACTGAATTTATTATCCTAATTTTGCTATCTCAATAGAGATACTTTTATTCAAATAAGATCATTATAGTACATAATAGTAAACAATTATTGTAGTAAACACTTAGCGGGCAGCATGGGTGGCTCAGCAGTTTAGCACCATCTTCAGCCCAGGGCCTGATCCTGGAGACCTGGGATCAAGTTTCCAAGTCAGGCTCCCTGCATGGAGCCTGCTTCTCCCTCTGCCTGTGTCTCTGCCTCTCTCTCTCTCTCTCTCTCTCTGTGTCTCTCATGAATAAATAAATTTTTAAAATCTTAAAAAAAACCAAAAAACATTTTGCAACTATTTACCTAACCTATTTAGTTGAATGCAAACAACTTAATACCTTAAATTAACATTGGTTGTTTTCCTTTAACCTTTAAAATAAGACTTAAAATAAGTTTGTTTTTGTTTGTACAAGGAGTCTACATACCTGTTTGTCTACTTTGTCCTTCTCATGTCAAGGAGGGTAGAAGAGAGAAAATGGACTCTTTTCTAAAGTAATTAGAACTCATCATTCCTCTTTTTAGTGCTTTTGCTAAAACATTACTAATTAGGAGAAAAGAGAAAGTTAACAGTTGGGAAATTCTTTCGAATGAATGGGGATAAGCAGAAAGAACTTTCAGAAATAAAGTAGGACTTCTATAAATTCTTCCTCCTAATTCCAGCCTGAATGTGGGGAGGGTTTCCCTCCTCAACACAAAAAAATTCTCAAACATCAGCTGGGGGTCTGATAGTTCAACTACATTCTGACACTATCAGGAGATAGCATTAGATTGCAGGCTAAGTGCTCAGTCCTACAAGACTTCCCTCTACCTGCAACCTCAGAAGTTGCAAGCCACAGGTTGTTACCTGTGCTTTTGACCAACTGGTTACAAACTGGACGTTCCAACATTCTCTTCCTCAGATTTGATTAATTTGCTAGAACAACTCACAGAATTGGGGGAAACACTTTGCTTTACCAGATTATTAAAGGACATAGTAAGATAAGAATCAACAGCCAGATGAAGGAATATGTGAGGCAAGATATGGGGAAAGGATATGGAGCTTCCATGCCCTTTCTAGGCATACCACTCTCCCAGCACCTCTCTGAGCACCGACCTGGAACCCTCTGAACGCCCTCCTTTTGTTTTTTATGGAGGCTTCCATACACACTCATGATGGATCAAGTCCAAGACATCTCTCCTCTCTAGGGGTGTGGCTAGGGCTGAAAGTTCCAACCCTGTAAACCCATTGTGTGTTCTCCTGGCAACCAGTTTCTGCCTTTGAGTGGGGTCCAAAGGTCACCTCAGTAACTGCTCTTATCACAGGAAATTCCAATGGTTTTGGGAGCTGTGAACCAGGAGCTGTGGACAGGGACTATATATCAGACTATATATATATATATATATATATATATATATATATATATGAATTATATTTTTGTCATTTCAGGGATCAAACATAAATATTTTTACAGATCATATCTCAGTAGTTCCTTTTTATGTTATTGTCTTTGAATAAGAACACAAGAGTTTTGGAGGTCTAGAATTTTCCACTTATCTTACCAAATGGTGTTAAGTTACGGAAGAACAATAGAAACACACACACAGTAGAAACAGACACACACACACACATACACACTAAAGACTACTTGCTATTAAAATGTAATATATAAAAACCTATTTAAGGGTCTTAATATATTTTTGTCCTTTTAGGTCATAAATATTTATAGAAATCAATTGTTGGTATCCTAATAGTTTCATACTTTACTCAATTTCTAAGAGCAACAGAAAACTCTGGAAATCTGAACTTTAAAATACTTTTTAAAATTTATATTTTTTAAACTAAACACACAATAAACTTAATTCTTTTTGGTGTACAGTTCTACGAATTATAACAAATAGACTGACTCCTTAACAACTACCATCAAGATACAGGAGTCTTGTTACCCCAAATTATTTCCTCATGCTGCCCCAATTTAGTCAAAACTTCCTCCTAACTCAGCTCCCAGTAGCAGGGATATGTTCTGTCTGTGTAGTTTTACCTTGTCTAGAATGTCCTATAAATGAAATTGTAGAGCATAAGTTTTTTTTTATTCTGGCTTCTCTCGCTTAGTATACTTCAGATTTATCTATGGTGTTGTGTCAATTTTCGTCTTTGCTATTTACATTCACCAATTGAAAGACTTATTATACTTCTAGGCCCTAGGACAGGGGGTCATACAGGAGGAACTTCTAGGGAATGGGTTCAGCCAAGCAAGTAGGGACCTGAGAGAGTTGAGGACCTGGGGGCAAGTGCCTTTATTTAGGGGTCAGGGTGAGGTTTCCAGCAAAGGTATGAGGGAATTCATTGGTACACCTGAATGCCACTAGGTCATAGCCAGGGGAGAGCAAGAAAGGTAACTTATAACAGCAAGGACCAGCCTTATCATCTTGGTGTACCTGGTTGCCTGGGTAGAGTACTCACAAGCCTTTTTGGGGTATGTTGAGGCATCAGGAAAACATGAAGTTCTAAAAATTTGTGATGCACTTCTGCATACAAGTTTTGATGTGACTACTGTTTTAATTTCTCCTGGGTAAATACCTGGAAGTGTGATCACCATGTCATTAAGTTATATATAACTATATTTTAACTTTATAGGAAATTGACAAACTATTTTCTAAAGTGAATGTACCACTTCATTTTCACTGGAAATGTAGGAGTATTCTAGTTACTCTGTATTCTCACCAACATTTTGTTGCTGTTGTTTTAATTTTCAGCTTTCTAGTCGGTATGTAGTCTTATCTTGTTTTAATTTGCATTTACTTAATGACTAATGATGTTGAGCTTCTTTTCATGTACTTATTTGCCATCTGTATTTTTTTGATGGAAGTATCTATTCAAATATTTTGCCCAGTTTTTTGTTTGTAATTGAGTTTAGAAGGTTCTTACATTCTACATCTTTTGTCAGATGTGATTTGCAAATATTTTCTCCCACTTTCATGGCTTATCTGTTCATTCTCTTGATAGTGTCTTAGAGCAAACCTTGTGGTTTTGATGAAGTTAAAATTATCTTTTTTTCTTTTATGAATCATTTTAATGTATTTAAAAACACTTTACCTAATATGAGATTACAAAGAATTTCTGCTATGTTTTTCTGGAAGTTTCATAGTTGTCAGTTTGAAATTTTGGTTTATGATGCATTTCGAGTTGTTTTGTATGTGATATGAGGGATGGGTTTAAGTTTTCATTTTTTTGGTTTTTGCATTTATAGACTTATTCTCACCCTGTTTTTGGAAAAGGTTATTTTTCCTATTGAATTACTCTGTGCTTCTGTTAAAATTCAATTTTTCTTCCTTTTGTGGGTGAATTTCTATACTATTCTGTTACACTGAAACTTCTATCTTTTTGCCAATATGACAGTGTTGATTATTGTAGCTTTACAATAAGTTTTTATTTTTTAATCATTTATTTATTCATGAGAGACAGAGAAAGAGAGAGAGAAAGAGAGAGAGGCAGAGGGAGAAGCAGGCTCCTCATGGAGAGCCGGATGCGGAATTTGATTCCAGGCTCTGGGATCACGCCCTGAGCCAAAGACAGATGCTCAACAACCACTAAGCCACCCAGGCATCCCTACAGTAAGTTTTTAAATTAAAAATTTATGCTATAAATATTCTTCTAAGCACTGATTTGGCTATATCCCATGAATTTTAGTATGTGATACTTTCATTTAGTTCAAAATAGTTTTTAATTGAGACTTTATCTTGACTTGTGTTATTTTGAATGGAATTAGTATGTATTCTCTAACTTTGTTCTCTTACAGAGGTTTTTGGCTATTCTAATGTTTTTGCCTTTTTATGTAAGTTTTTGATTTGTCAATTTCTAAAAAAAAAAAAAAAAATTTACCTGAGATTTTTGTTTGGATTTTATTAAATGTTGTGTTATTTTGAAGATTTTCAGATTAATAATTAATTATATTATAGAACATCCTTTTCTAGGATTTTAATTCTTCAAATTTGTTAAGATTTGTTTTATAGCCTATGCTATATAATCTATCTTGATGAATGTTTCTTGTGCCCTTGGAAAGAATATGTATTCAGCTCTTGTTTGGTGAAGCATTCTATAAAATTTTAATGTTAATTATAGCAAAGTTAGTGAATAGCATTGCTAAAATCTCCTATATCCTTTTTTTTCTTTTTGCTATATTCATTATTGAGAGGATTGTTGGATTCTCTACATGTATTTGTGAATTTATTTCTTCAGTCACTTCTATCCATTTTTTATAAATGTATCTTGAAGCCCATTTTTTAGGTAATACACATTTAAGCTAATTATGTCTTTTGTCTTATCCTATCATATCTTTATGAATGGACTTTTTTCATCTAGTCTTTTTTATTCCTTTATTTTGAACTCTATTTTTATTACTATAATCATTCCAGGTTTTATCTGTTAGTGTAGCAATTTCCCTTCTTTTACTTTTAGTCTAGTAATGTCATATTTGAAGTGAGTTTTTTGTGGAGTGGATATGTTTTTAATCCATTCAACACTATCTTTTAATTAGAATGTTTAGACCATTTCAATTTAATGTAATTATTGATATGGCTGGACTTTAGAAGCATCATTTTAATATTTCTTCCCTCAGATTTTCCTGTTCTTCCTTTCTCTCCTCCTTTTGGATTATTTCCACATTTCCAGTATAGCATTTTAATTTATATGCTTTTGGCTATATTGCTCCATATTTTTAATCAGTTATACTAGGAAACAAAATACACACAACTAACCTTTTAAAGTCTATACAGAATTAATATTTTATTTAAATAAAAAATAGAAGCTTGTTATCACATAGGTCCCTTTATCCTTCTCCCTGTGTTTTAGAGTTGTCACACATATTATAGCTATATACACTGAGAAACCACCAGAAAATGTTTATTTTGTTTTCATCAAAAATTCATCTTTCAAAGAGCTTAAGAAAAGAAGAATATTGTCCAAATGTTTAGCATTTCCATTACTTTTCATGCATTTATCAAGTTCTAAATTTCTCCCTGGTAACATTTCATAAACACAGTTATGGCTGTTTTTAAAGTATTGGACTGAAGATTTCAACATCTAGGTCATTTTGGGATTGTAATTAGTTGATTGTCTTTTCCAATAAGGGTTGATCAAATTGTTGTGTTATATCTATGTATTGAGTAACTTTTTATTATGTTTTGAATGTCACATCATGTGTTACTTGGTCCTCCAGATAATGTTGAATCCTACCTCCCTACCTCAGCCATCTTAAATTTTGAGGTAATCAACCTACAAGCAGAGTAATTTAGAGCATTCATTTTATCTCCCTTTCTGTGGGTTTGATTTCCAGTATCAGCTTTATTTTCAGAGCCCTTACTATGTTGCTTTGATTAAACTCAATGCATGCCACTCATGGCTAATTTTAGCAAGTGGATCATGTTTTGTATTATTCAGCTCTTATAACCTTTGCTGCCCTCTGGGTTTGTATTGTGCATGTAACTGCAGGGGTGAGCCTAGAACTTGTGCTGGATCATAGAATTAGAGCATTCCCATCTCCATCTGTCTACTTCACAGGATCCTCTCCCACCACTCACACATACTCTTTGGCTTCTAGGATTCACTTTTCCTTGTTCTCTTTCCAGGAAGACAGAATTCTCTTTGGGGTTTTTATTGTCTGTGCTCACTGAACAGTTCCATAACTGGGGCCATCCTCAGGTCAAAGCCAGGAGAGAAAAGATGGTATATTAGTTTGTAGGGCTGCCATAACAAATTGCCATAAAATGAGTGATCTAAACAATAGAAATTTGTCTGAAGGCTAGACCTCTGAGATCAAGGTGTTGTCAGGGCCATACTCCTCCTGGCACTAGGGAGTGATCTGTTCTAGGTCTCTCTCCTAGCCTCTGGTAGCTCCTTGGTTGTGGCAGTATAATTCCAATCTTCACATGGCATTCTTCCTGTGTGCATGTCTCTGTGATCAAATTTTCTCCTTTTATGAGGATATTGGCCTATTGGATTAGGGACCACCCTAATGACCTCATTGTAACTTGATTATCCCTGAAAGGACACTATATCCAAATAAGGTCACATTTAAGTACTAGAGGTTAGGGTCCCAACATATTTTTTGGAGGGACACAATTCAATCTGTAACAGGTAAAGCAAGGAAGGGGGCAGAACTCCAGGAAGCTACTGGTCACTTCAAGTTTTGACTATCTTTTTCCAGTCTGTTTATGGCCTTTTAGTTTTTAGGTAATTGCCTTTCTGTATTTTGTCCAGATGTTTTTACTATAGCTGGTTTACTTCGAACTGGTAGTTCTAAGTTTTAAAAATAAGTAAAGATCTTTGAGCTCTAGGGTTGTACAGGTACTTCTAAGGTTCAGGGAGATGTGGCAGCCAAAATGAGAACCACAGTTGAAATGGATGGCAAGCTAAAAGTCTATCTGGAGGAGAATTTGGGGTCCAATATGTAGATACTAGTTTTGAGTTGAGGTGAAATTTATTCCAATATGAAACATTATGATTTAGGGCAACTCAGCTTCATACTCTAGTTCTCTTTCAGTGGTGCTACTCTTGATTGATTTCTTGGGGTAAGAATTTGGCAGTATGATTAGGACTAGAAAAATAAGTTGCATATTATTTCAATAGTTGCTATTTATGATAAAGGTCCCTTCAATTTATCATATACTCATTTACTGCTTTCTGGGATTACTGAGCTATATTAGAAATAGTTCCTGAGATTAAGGAGTCACAGTCTCAGAAGGGAGTGAGAATATGGGTAAATAATTGTTGCATTGATATGTTAAGTGCTCTGAGGTAAATATAAAGATAGACAGGTTGGGAGAGGGTGACAGGGCTAGGAGAATAGGTAATACCTAAACCAAGAATGAAGAAAATGATTTTACTATGGGGATTCGAGGTAGAAATGGGGATTGGAAAAGGGCTTTTTAGGCAAAAATTATCTCTTCTAAGCAAACAAAGCCATAACGCAAATAGCCTTTAAGTGTCAAAGGTGCTCTGGTATACATTTCTTTCTCTCTCTCTCTCTTTTTTTTTAAAGATTTTATTTATTTACTCATGAGAGACAGAGAGAGAGAGAGAGAAATAGACAGAGGGAGAAGCAGGCTCCCTACAGGGAGCCAGATGAGGGACTTGATCCCAAGACCTGGAGATCCTAACCTGAGCTGAAGGCTGATGCTCAACTATTGAGCCACCCAGATACTCCTCGTATACATTTCTCAATATTGATTATCAAGAAGCATTTCAGTCTGTTTGATGGCCAAGACAGAGATGAACAGGAGCCTAAGGAAAAAAACATATTTCAGACAAAGAACTAAAGCATTTGCTGCTATTTTTTCAGATTTTCTTTTAGGCATTGATCTGAGAAACATCACACAGGACAGTAATATAGAAAGACCTCAGGAGAATGAACTTTTATCCCCACAGGCACATTTCTATTTCTTTGGTTCATTACATTCAATAATTCAGAATGGTTCATTTACGGTTTGATCTGATCATAATCAAGCAGGGAAGGGGAAGTAATTTGTAAATGCCACCCAAAGTTAGGTTGTGCCCTGAAGTCTTTTATTGGAAATCTTATTTTGTTTTGAAGTTAATTGGAGAACAGTTAATTGGACAAGGCAGTGGAGGAAGGATTAATTTAAGTTTCTATGAAAATTGGCACTCAGGACTTATGTGAACCATATAGGCAAAATTTGTATAGTTTGCTCTTGCCAGTTATTATCTAGCACAACCACAGTGATATTTATCAGAAAGTGAGCCTGCTAACAACTATTTGGGATGTTCTTTTCTACTAGGTTCTCTTATACTGTTGGAACAACCACAATTTCAGATAGCACATACTAAAATTACACTGAATTGATCATGTTGCAATCATAGTCGAAAACAAAAAAGTTGTTCTTTATAGTATTAAAGTATTATCATAGCCTCAGAAGGATGGAATAAGTATATATAGATTTGAATGGGGGTTCAGAGCCATTATCACCCCATCTGTAGCCCTCATGGTTACCAATCTCTAATTTCTTACTTATAATGACACTGAAAACAATTCTTAAGTATAGAACAAATCCCAGAGTCCTAGAATTATGACAAGCACCTAATCAGTGCTTCTATTTTTACAAACCACAGCTCCATAGTATGCCCTGCATAATCAACAATTCAGAACCTCTTACCAAGCCCTGCACAAAATATGCCTTCCTTTTCACACATCCCTGCCTTTACCTATTGTCCCTTCCATTAGAAATGCATTCCCTGACTTTCCCAGCCACCCTGCCTGGAAAATCTTCTATTCATGCTTCATGACTCTGTTCAAACAAATATCACTTCCTCTCTAGTGACTTTTTGGCTTTCTTAACCAGAGTTAGTTACTTTTCTTCCCCCCTGTAAACTTACAGCAATTTAATCATACTTCTATTATAGCCCTAATCAAATTGCATTTCAGTTTACATAGTTTCTCTCATGCCTTCTTGGCTGTCAGCTCCTTTGGGAGCTTGTCTTTGATTACTGTTGTAGTAGAAGACTAGTAAATATTGATAGGCAAATATTTCAACAACATAATCTTTGGGAAAAAATAAACTAATATATTATATTTAGGAGGAAAAATATGCTAAATAGATCTCAGATATAGTATTACTGTGCTGGATATTTGCCCATCCAGATCTGTTATTTATCCTTTTATATCCTGCTCTGTGTCTTAGGAAGTTGAACTTTATAGACAGAATTAATGTGGTCTCTTACTCTCTGGCTTTGGTTGAGTTTGGCCAAGGGGACTAAGGATAGGTGATCACAGAAAGAGAAAAGAGTATCTAGCTTCCTTTTGCTATGTCATATTGTGTTGGTTAGATCCTTCTACCAAAGGCCACAGCTCCACATGATAGCAACCTGCCCTAGGTTCTAGTCTCCGCTCCTTCCCTGTGTCCCTTCAGGCCTATGGGTGGTAATGGTCCTATGATATTGCTAGACCCTGGAAAATTCAGCATCTCTTATTTCCTTAACCTTATCCACACCTTTGTAATTAGTCCCTTTGTTAAACTCACTCTCCTCAATTGTCCAGTTTGAGTGTGCCAATTACTGTAACCTTTAGGTCATATTTTTAAAATGTATTTTAAAGTTATTTATTTGATAGAGGGAGCATGTGCACAAGTAAGCAGAGTGGCAGGTAGAGGAAGAGGGAGAAGCAGACTCTGCTGAGCAGGGAGCCCGATGCAGGACTTGATCCCAGGATCCTGGGATTATTACCCAAGCCGAAAGCAGATACTTAACCAACTGAGCCATACAGGCACCCCCAAGTCAGATTTTTTAAAAGATTGCTTAATGGATAACTTTACTCAGGTTATTACTGAATATGTGACAAAACAAGTAGCTCTACTTATGAGTTTAGAAAATATCGAGTTCAATAAGTTTTATTAAGTAAGTAATAATTTGTTCTTATTATAAGATTTGTTCTTATTATAAGTTTAATAAGTATTACAGTTCTTTCAGAGCCCTAGTAATCTAATATTCTGAGTGTGGGATATAGCATATAGTGTTCTCTAAATATTTTACCACTGTAAAGTATGCTGTGGTTATCTTATTATGTTATTTAGCATTGCCATTAATGCCTCACAAAACTAGGTGTGTTTATTTATTTATTTTTTTTGCAAATTGAAGTTCCAAAAATGCTGCCTTAGCTTACCAAGGACAGACTATTACAAAATGTCAACTTAAGCTTATTATCATTAGTTTTCCTATTTGTTGTGAAGAATATTTGTTTTATTCTAGTAAAAATTTAGGACCTTAAATTACTCTTTGGATACTGAATTGGTTGTCTAGTTTTGTCTTTAGCTTTAAAGAACTACATTCTATTACATAACTCTATGTGCCAGAGAAAAGTAAGAATTATAGGGATGTAAATATAGTCTCTCATAAGTTATTCCTTTTTGAAAGCAAAATAAATTGAGAACTATAAACTCCTTGTTAGCAGATGTGAACTGAGAGACTGCTAATTTGTTTTACTGCCAAGCTCATAACTATATATATCAAGTCTGACAATATTTGTAAGGGCATTTATTACTTAGATTTTCTCAGCAGGAATTAAAAATTCACCTTACAGTAAATTACCTCCTTTTGAATAGATAACTATGTATTATAGAATAAATTATTTTATCAAACTTAGCTAGATCATAAATTACAGATTTTGATGAAAATGTCAAATTGTTGTGTTTGATAAACTAAGTGGCCATTAAGCCATTTAATTTAGAAACTTTAACATACTGAAAAGTAATAGTAAATCTTATATTTATCTAGCATTACTTCAATGAACTCCTAGTAGACTTGCTTCCAAGTCCAAGCTTCTCAATTACTTGATAACTATTTTGAAATTGTAATGCTTGTATTATAGCACTTCTAATTTTTAACATTAGAGGTATAAAAGGAGCAGTGTTTTTGCAAGTATATTTGTCAGCTATAGTACAGCTAAAATATGATACATATGTATGGCAGAGAAAAAAAACTTTCTAGAATTAAATAATATTCCTGTTTTAGAAATAATATGATAGAAGCATGGATTAAAAACATAATGGAAGAAAATCTTTCTCAGCCAAAAAGTAGATGAATAAAACAAATTTATCTTCCATGTTGGAAACACTCATTATATCTTAGGTGAAATCTAAGTGAGACCTATTATTACTACAGCAAAATATTTGAGCTACAAGACTGTGAGGATATCTTATAACTGTTAATAAATCCATACATCCATACCAAGAAATGAGAATCATATTGTCCTCAGGCTTCCTGATAGTACAGGTAGATAATGGACTTTTATACCCATTTGAGGGCTCAGAAAATAAATTACTTTGATTGTCAGTGTTGATGCACTGTATCATAAGCTTTCGGTTGTGTCCTTAGAAATTACATGCTTAACCTTACAGAAAAAAGGAAAGTGTAAAGAGTTGAAATAGCCTGCTGTGTTTTGGTAAATTAAATTGGCAGTAACCTCCAAACTGAGCTGAAATCAGTGCCTCAATCTTATCATGAGATTTATTGGGCATTAGTCTGAATTTGATCTATTAAAACCTCTAACTTACTTTGTGTGCTAAACTAAGTGTGCCATCTCCTTTCAGATGGTATGTATTACAAAATAGAATCAATTTCAGACATACAGACTCCACCTGTACAATATATGGACAGTGTAGCATATACTGGAGTATGGGGTATGTCTGGGTGACCTCCAGAAGGAACATGTTGTCATGGACAGAAACATGAACTACTAAATCTCTAAAAGAAATAACCTCTTTTCTGAGAAATTCAGATGTGAGTGAAAAGACTGGTGAGAAGTCTGAAGATGAAAATAAAACAGGCAGCTGTACCAAAAAGAAAAAATTAAAGCACTTAGGTGGAAGCCAACTGAACTTGAAATTGTTTTGGAAGCTGAGATAAAAGGTATTATAATAGGGATGCCTGGGTGTCTCAGCAGTTGAGCATCTGCCTTTGGCTCAGGGCATGATCCCGGAGTCCCCGGACTGAGTTCCATATCAGGCTCCCTGCATGGAGCCTGTTTCTCCCTCTGCCTGTGTCTCTGCCTCTCTCTGTGTCTCTCATGAATAAATTAATAAAATCTTAAAAAAAAAAAAGACATTATAATAGAGGCTATAATAGGAAGAATGCTGTAGGGTTTCACTGCCTTATAAATACCTCAGGTGGAAGCAGTAAATGAATTCATTTTCTCCCCCATGGCTGCCTTTAGAAGATCTCCCTAACCTAATCCTGCATTAGACTTGCTCTAATACCCCTATGCATGGTTCAATGTAAGTGACTCAGAAAATGAATGATGTAAATATGTTATTGGTTATAGCCAGATGAGGCAAATCTAGCAGTATTACAAAGAGGCAATGTGCTCACTTTTCAGTAGAGCAGAAAAATCACTTGGGGTGCTGACTGAATTTGTATATTTTGAGATTTTGATTCAGAAGCTCTGACTAGAGGTATGTTAATTTGTATTTCTAGTAAGCACACTAATTAATACTTCTACAAAATATTTTAAAAACAGCAGGATGCCAGTTTCTTTACTTATAAAATTAGGACAATTACCTTACATTTTTAAAAATTAGGATGATTACCTTAAAATGTGGATGTGATCAAAATAACCACTTTGTGAATCTCTTAGTATAAAATCTAGAACACTGTAAATATTATATTATCATAAAGTCATACTCAAAATGGTGTAATACTTATTCTATAATTCTTAGTAAAATGTTCTAGTAAAAGGTTCTAGATATAAAGTACAATCAATTATGCAAATGTATTGATAAAAGACTAGAAAAATTATTACAGTTGATCCACAGATTTGAACTGCACAGGTTCACCTACACATGCCTTCCCCACCCCACCCCCCAAAAAGAAAGCTTTATTGTTTCCATTTGGGAAAGGGCTCCAAGATAGTTAAAAACAACAACAACAACAACAATAACAACAACAACTTCCTAGCAGCTGTAGGCACTCAGGCAGAGAAGCCCTGGCACCAGGGGGATGCTAGAGGGAGCCCCTTAGTGATTGCTGGGCTCTGGAGGCACCTAGTTGTGCTTGAGGATATACCTTTAGAAGAGATACTTGTTCAGCCCAACCTGGGTAGAAGGAGGGTTGGAGGTGCTGGGGAAGTCACATTGTGGTTAGCTAGCCGGGGGTGGGGGTGGGGGTGGTGAGGTCCTGGTCAGCTAGCCTGGCAGAGGGAGGGGGGTGGTCAGATAGCCTGGGGAGGTTACTCAGGTAGTTGCCTTCTTGACAAATTTTACCTCCTTACCCAAGAAGTCATTACTGAGAAAGTCAGAGATGGGGGTCTTTATGGGCAAACCCAGGGTATACAAATCAAAAAAGGGCCTGGTTCAGGTTCTTCTCCAGGACCATGGTGGTTTCCATGGTGTCCACAGTTTTCCACCATTCATCTTCGGATAGCTTCTGTAAGCCCTGGAAGAGGGCATGGCCACAGCATTGTTTTTGTATCTTATAGATGCTTGGCACCCTCAGCCACTCCTTGGCCAAGTCTTGGAAGAAGTGGCCTGTGTCCTTAAGAGCCACATCATTGCAGTTGAAATAGAAGCCAGAGAGGTAGGTGTAGGAGGCCCGTAGATGCAAGTTGTGACTAGGTGGTTAACAGCCTCCACCTAGCTAGAATAATTCTAACTAATTTGGGAACTCATGGTTAATTTGGCAATAAGAAGCTGAGCTGAAAAAGTGGTGCCGGCTGGTCCCAGAGACAAAGGATGACTGGAAGATGGTTCCTAGAGTTGTGACTAGAAAAGAGGTTGGAAGGTGACTGGAGGCTAGAGGAAGGGGTATCCATGGGTCTGCTGTATCTCCACACAGTTGAAGAAAGAGCTAGATCTGGGGGATAGCCAGGTATACCACCTACAAATGGATTTTTTTTTTTAAACAATACTGTTAATGTATTTTCTTTAACAATTTTCTTCACATTTTTTCTCTAGGTTGCTTTATTGTAAGAATACAGAATATAATAAACATACAAAATGTGGGTTAACTGTTATCAATAAGGCTTCTGGTTCACAGTAGGCTAGGAGTATTTAAGTTTTTTGGGGGGTCAAAAGTTGTATACAGATTTTTGGCACAGGGATTGGCACCCCTAAATCCTAGGATCAACTGTAGTAGTAATATGTTAGTAGTTGTCATTAGCCATTTTTAAATTAAGTTTTTACTCTAATTCCAGTAAACTCAGTGTTACATTGGTTTCAGGTGTACATATAGTAATCAAACAATTCTATATTTCATTACTCAGTGCTCATTATGAGTGTACTTTTAATCCCCTTCACCTTTTTCCCTATCCCCCTACCAACTCCCCCACTCTGATGTTTTATTTTAAACGAGTAACTTCAGTTTAAATTGTTTATCTTTTAGATTTTGAGAGAACAAGAGTGGAGGGGCAGGGGGGGAGAAGGGAGAAGAAGAGGGAGACTCTGACTCTCAGACTCTGCTGAATAGGAAGCCCGATATGGGGCTCAATCCTAGGACCCCAAGATCATGACCTGACCCAAAGGCAGACACTTAACTCACTGAGCCACCCAGGCATCCCTAAAGTAGTTTTTTTAACAAGAACATTTTTTTTAGTTGACTCATACTTCAGAATACATGGTTTTCTAAAAGACATATATAAATATATTCTAAGAGAAATAGAATACACATTTTGTTCAAGTATACATGGAAGAATCCCTGGTTAATTCACAAATACATAAAAAGAGACATAACAAATATTGCAAATTTAAGAAGACTGAAATGCTACCAAGTAGATTTTCCAGCCACAATGGTACAAAACTAAAGACAACAATAAAAAAGCTGGAAAATCTATGATGTAAATATTATATATTAAATATGTAAATATTAAACACACTACTGTATAAGCAGTGGGCCAAATTAGAAATCAAAAGGGAAATCAAAATATGTCTCAAAACAAAAAGAAAACAATATTCCAAATCTGTGGAATACAGCAAAAGCCAATGTTAGAGTAGAATTTGTGACATGAATGCTTGTATTAAGTTGTTTATTTGAACTTTTAAAAAAATATTTTATTTATTTTCATGGGAAACACAGAGAGAGAGGCAGAGACATAGGCAGAGGGAGAAGCAGGTTCCATGTAGGGAGTCCGATGTGGGGACACCAGGATCACTCCCAGAGCCAAAGGCAGGCGCTCAACAGCTCAGCCACCCAGGCATCCCTGAACTTTTTTCTTAACATTACAACATAAGGAACTAGAAATAGAAAAAAAAGATTAGCTGAAATTTAGTAAATATATAACAAAAGAAAAATCAGAAATAGAGACCAGAATACATAATAAAATAACATTGGAAGTAATGACCTATTTTTCCAAAAATAAAACTGGCAATGTTTTAACTACATTAAGAAAAAAAGACTCAAAAAGCACAATGAGAAATGGGAGAGAAAATAATATAGCAGATAATCACAGAAATCCATAGTATAATGACAGATTGCCATAAACAATTATCTACTAACAAATCAGGTAAATTAGGAAAATTATCAAGATTGACTCATGGATATTGAATCCAAGAAGTAGGAAATATTCTTAGACCAATAAGAATGAAATTTGAATTAGGAATCAAAAACTGCCCAGCACAGAAAAGCCCAAGACCATATGGTTTCATTGGTGAATTCTACATTAAAACAGCAACAACAACAAAAACAGACAAAACAAAAACAAAAACAAAAACAAAACAAACAAACAAAAAAACCAATGACCATCTTTATCAAAATCTTACAATAATGGAATTGAGGGAACATTCAAAATTATTCCATGAAGCCAGTTTTTATCCTGTTTTGCCTCCCAGGGATCTTCCATTGTGTGTCCCAGGCATTCTTTTTTTTTTTTTTAAATAATAAATTTATTTTTTATTGGTGTTCAATTTGCCAACATACAGAATAACACCCAGTGCTCATCCCGTCAAGTGCCCCCCTCAGTGCCCGTCACCCAGTCACCCCCACCCCCCGCCCTCCTCCCCTTCCACCACCCCTAGTTCGTTTCCCAGAGTTAGGAGTCTTCATGTTCTGTCTCCCTTTCTGATATTTCCTACCCATTTCTTCTCCCTTCCCTTCTATTCCCTTTCACTATTATTTATATTCCCCAAATGAATGAGAACATACACTGTTTGTCCTTCTCCGATTGACTTACTTCACTCAGCATAATACCCTCCAGTTCCATCCACGTCGAAGCAAATGGTGGGTATTTGTCGTTTCTAATGGCTGAGGAATATTCCATTGTATACATAAACCACATCTTCTTTATCCATTCATCTTTCGATGGACACTGAGGTTCCTTCCACAGTTTGGCTATAGTGGCCATTGCTGATAGAAACATCGGGGTGCAGGTGTCCCGGCGTTTCATTGCATCTGCATCTTTGGGGTAAATCCCCAGTAGTGCAATTGCTGGGTCGTAGGGCAGGTCTATTTTTAACTCTTTGAGGAACCTCCACACAGTTTTCCAGGCATTCTTTAATTGCTGTTTCCATGTTGTCTTCCCCAGGGTTGTTTGCTTGTTGTCTTTCCTGGAGCCAGGAAGTGCCCTCTAGGTTCCATTCCAGCCAAGTCCACTGACCTTTAAAACACCAGGCTTGAAACTCTGCTGGTTGCAAGAATTAATGAAATTCAGCCCCTCTTGTTTTCCAAACAAATGACTTTGGGGAAACCTCTCAATGTGCTTCTCTTTCTCTCTCATTCTGTCTCTGTCTCTCCCTTTTCCATGACCACAGCTCCCTTGCTTCTGCAGTACCCATGATCCATTTCTCCCCTAAAGTATGTCTCCATAATTCCTACCTTCCTTGATGTGGCCTTTTCTCTCCCTTTAGTTGTGGAGTTTGTAATGTCAGTCTCCAAGTCTATTTCTAGGGCATTTAAGGATGATTTGATTGTTATCTATCAAATATGTGTTTGTGGGAAGAGACAAGCCTAGTGTCCTCTGACTCTGCTGCCATCTTGTTATTCCTTCATTAGCCTTTTTGATCTTTATTCTCCTTCCTACCTTTTCTCTGTATTGTGAATATAGAATATTTATTACTTTCAAAACAAAAATTAAACTTAAGAAAAAAGGCAGGCACTAAGCTATCTTCTTTATATTATAGATCCCTATCTTTTTCATGATCTCAAGTAATTGTGAATAAGGTTGATTACTATAATTCTAACTTAAAGACTATTTCTGGGTCTTGCAAAAATTATATTTTATTTTTAATTACTCTGTAGGCTATAAAATGAGAATAATAATTCACAGTAGTGAACACTTTGAGGACAGTGTAATCTGAATTTTAAAATTTTTATTCCTTTTGAGAAAGAAATTAAAAGACCTCCACCCTTTAAAAAAGATTAATCCATGAGGAGCTACATAAAGGGAACCCATTCCTCATGGGAAAAAATGAGTGCTGTATTGCTTGTATCAATTGTATTGCTTGCTACCATGAGAGATACAGGTACTTTGAAGGGGATGGGTGGTAAATTATCCAAGACTTTGAAAGTAATAAGAGAAATCATGATCTGGAAAAAAAAGATGTTCTAGACATGATTCACAGATTTATTGTAGTCATTTTGGAAGCATTGAAACAGACCAAATGTGTGGAGAAATTATTTCTGATTGCATACTGAAATTTTAAAGGCATTCAGATGGCTAAGGTTTGTGTTCCATGTAGAAACTGACTTTGAATGCTAGGTTTGGGGATTGGATAGGAAAGGAGGAGATTCCCATTTTGAGCAAGCATGAGTGGCAGAAAGGCAGGAGAAACTTATAAACAGAAGGGAGAAAATCTAAGATTAAAGTGAGAAGTGGCCTGGGTAGCACAGTAAAATAGAGATGGAATGGAAAAAGACCTGTCTGAAGAATAGAAAGAGCTCACAAAACATTCATTACAATTTAGGTAAAGGCTAAGTGGTTATTTTCTAAAACTAAAAGAATCTCATGGCCAAGTAGAGTATTGGAGCAAGAAGTAGGCATGGGTATTTATGGGGAGAAAAATCACTGAAGACCTTAGTTCTGTTTTCTTTTCTGATTTGTTCACTAAGAACCTTGGGAATCACATAATCTGACTTTCCTGTAAACTGTGGTCAATGATATTTTATCTGTAAATCTTAGAGTTGTTCTATATGGAGATACATAAAGCTTTACATTGGTTTCATGTAAATTCATGTCCTGCTTGTTCCAGAGACCAAAGGTTATCTTCTAAATTTGATGGCAGCAGTGATGGTAAGCTATGATAAACAAATAAGTGCACTGCAGTTCCAAATATTTTACTTCTTCCCAATAGAACCCTAGAAAGGAAAGTTGAAATGGAAGTTAGAAGTTATCATCCCATTCACTGAAGAAGTGTTTCCATACCATCTCCAAAAGATAGCCCATCTGACTTCTAGAATTAAAATATATTAGGTCTATGTTATCAACTCTTTTACCATTTTAGTTATCCTATCAAAATGAAAGCAAGGTTAATTGGGCATGAAATGGTCTTAGAGAATGTAATAGCTTCCTAGAATTTTTTTTGGGGGGGGATACTAGTAATACATTTAATAGATCATATTTTTTAAAATCTACTTTTTCTATTAAATACTAAGCTTCTTCATAGCCCTTAATTCTATGATTTAGCAATGACTAAGCAATGTCAACTCTGACATCAAACCCTTTTTATCTCCAGGTGTGCCCTACTCTTATCCCTCTGTCACATTGCTGCCAGAATAGTTTTTCTTTAAACTCCTCCTAAATGTCTCCTTCTGTCAGTCAGTAATTCCTCATTGACTTCAAAATAAAAATTCAGATGCTGTGGCATCTAACAATATCCTATAATCTAGATATTTCTGTGTCTGGATATTTCATTTATCTGTTGCTATCAGAATGTGGCAAATACAACCCCAAAATTCAGTGACTTAAAACAACAAGTATGTATTCTCTACTAGTCCACAGGTCAGTGGAGGTGTTTTGCTGAACTTGCTCAGGCTTAGCTTACTTTACCTAGATGTCATGCATCTGTGGTTAGGTGACAGGCACCCAGTGGGTGGCTCTTGGGTGGTGTGAGTGCTTAGACTATGAGTTTGCTTACCTGGAAAGCTAGCTAGAGCTATTTTGCTAGAGCTATTTTTTTAAACTTTTCTTTAGCTGTTGAGCAAAATTCCAGAAGAAGGAGTAGAAATTCAGTCTTTTTGCATCCTAGGCTTGGTCCCAGGTGCTATTTCTCTTGGCTTACTTTGGCCAAGGTAAGTTATAAACTTAGCCCAGATACAAGAAATAGAGGAATAGATTCCCAGTGGAAGGAACTACAAATTCATATAGCAAAGTGTATGGGTATAGGGAGGGACAAAAACTGGAGTTTTTGCCTCTAGTTCACTACACTTGCCTACCTCTCCATCTTGAGTACTTAGGTAAGCCCCAAATTAATCATTATGCCTGGCAGCAGTGAACTTTGCATAGTTCTCCAAAAATGATATGTCATTGTTTCCTTTGATTGTGCACCCAATATTCTCTTTGCCTGGAGTTACCTTCTGTACTTGACTGACTTCTAAACTTCAACAAAGGGGATCCCTGGGTGGCGCGGCGGTTTGGCGCCTGCCTTTGGCCCAGGGCGCGATCCTGGAGACCCGGGATCGAATCCCACGTCGGGTTCCCGGTGCATGGAGCCTGCTTCTCCCTCTGCCTGTGTCTCTGCCTCTCTCTCTATCTCTCTGTGACTATCATAAATAAATAAAAATTAAAAAAAAAAAAATTTAAACTTCAACAAAAATAACCACAACCATGATAAAGTATTAAGTACCCACTATATATTGGGCATTGTTCTAAGTTCTTTATGTATAGTAAGTAACTCATTCAATTCCCATTTTGACATAAGTACTATTTTTTGGATTTTATGGATAAGAAAACTGAGGCATAGCAGGATTCTGTAACTTATCCAAAGATACAGCTAGTTTGTGTGATGAAGTCTGAATTTGAACCCAGAATATTTGAGTCTAGCCACTATCAGCCACTGACAGCAGCTGATGGTGGTGGAGAATGCCCTCTTTTTATGGAAGCCTCCTTCCTCCCTCCTGGCAGCATAGGTGTTACTTCTATTGTTTTACATATATTCCCTTGTAGTTAACTCTAGCCCAGTTCTCACATTGTACTGTTGTTTTAGGTTTGGTTCATTGACCTTGCTTGGGATGATAATTCTGAAGGACATAGACTGAGTCCTTCATTTCTTAGTTCTTAGATCCTAGCCCTTTCTGGCATAGAGTTTGATTCTTTGGCTCATATTTCTTGAATGAATGAATTGGATTTCTCAGCCATGGCACTAGATATTTTTGATTTGATAATTCTTTGTGGGGGCTCTCTTGTGCATTATAGGGTGTTTGTCAGCATTCCTGGTCTCTCAATGGATGCAAGTAGCACTCTCCCAGTTGTGACAATCAAAAATGTCTCCAGGCATTGCCTAATGTACCCCAAGGGGGAAACAAAATCATCCATGGTTGAGAACCACTGAAATAAAGGAAGGACATAGAGCAATTGTTTTTAAAGTTGTCTGAATAGTAAAATAACTTCTAAAGTTTCCCCAACCCCCTTCATTAATTAGTTAGGATTTCTGGGCATAGGGACTAGGCCTCAGTAGTTATTGGAACTCTCCACATGATTCATTTGTGCAGCCATTTAAGAACTTATGGTCCAGAGGCTTGAACTTTTAAAGAGTAAATGTCTTACTAATTCTTTACACATGAAATCTTCCCTCAGAAATGGAGCTGGAAGTGAAATCTCTCTAAAATGAATTCAGGGACTACAATTGATATTTCTTTTATTATTATTTTTAAAGATTATTTGTTTGTTTGTTTGTTTGTTTATTTATTTATTTATTTGAGAAAGAGTGGGGGAAGGGGCAGAGGTAGAGATAATCCTGAAGCAGATTCCCCACTGAGCAAGGAGCCTGACACAAGGGTGTAGCTTGATCCCAGGATCCTGAGATCATGAGCCAAAATCAAGAGTCAGCATCTCAATCTACCGAGCCACCCAGGCACCCTTACATTTTATATTTCTTTGAGTTTTCCTAGGAGGCTAACATAGTGCTTTATACAGGTGGATTTTTTTATACCTTTCAGGTGAGCTTGAATTAGATAAAAAGCAAATCAGAGTTAGGTATCCCCAAAGCCAAGGGAAGAGGGGGCATAATAGATGGAATGGCATTTTTGCCCTTGGCAGTTGTTTGGCTAAGAATGCTTACTCAAATTTCTGACTTCATATTCACCAAACTGATAGAATGTGCTGTGCATAGCACCTCTGTCTGTACATGCTGTTTGCATTGTACATGGTGTAAGAATATTGCTGTTGTCTGATTTTACATTTCTCTTAGATTAAAAGGGATCCTTGTTGCAGATAACACTTTGAAAGCCGTTGTAAAAACTATGTACATCTCAAATGGACTCACAGAAGTCTATACACAGGCCACATTATACTTCTCTGTACCCCATAGTAATTTAAGTCCTTTTTACGGTATTAAAAGTACTTTTCTCAAGCAGCTTTCCAAGTATATTTATTGGTAAATTTGTTTTATGTACTTAATAATTAGATATTGGGAATTGGGGTTCTGTAGTTGATTCTTTATAAAATGGGATATATTGATTAGTACTGTATTATAAAATAGTTTCCAAGTAAACCACAGTATAGAAGAAATAGAATTCCTGGAAGAAATTTATGATCATCTGAATTTATTACAATGACTCAGTGACTATCACTCTTAAAAGGAACATAATGTGTAACAAATTGAAATCAGTCTTTTTTTTATTGAGTACCCAGAAAGCATACAGTTGCAAATATTGGCCATCCATAACATAAAAAGACAACAGATTTTAAAAACCACCAAAATATGCTTATTATTTTAGGCCCAAATGCTACTTTAATTTTGGTTTAATTAAAACTGTCAATTCTTATTTGCATAAAATATCCTCTTAGAAGTACTAAAATATTATGCTACTGCCTAAATATAATAAAGCTGATTTATAGAAGTAGATAATTTTGTCTCAGTGAATGATTTGAAGGTCTTGCTTATGTTAAGGTATCTTGGACTTATGTGCTTCAATAAATTGTGTTTTTGACTTTACATAACTCTATCATAAGAGGGCCATATTTTTTAAATTGTCACTGTGGAATTTTAAAATTGATGTTTTTTAAAAAAAATTGATGTTTTCAGCAGAAAAATATACCTGTAATCCTGATGCTTAGTAAACTAGTGATGATGATCAGTAGTGTGTTTTATTACTCTAAATGACTTCCATAATTAGGCCACATAAATACAGACTTCATTTAGTGGTAACTATCTTGTTGTCCTTGCTTACATCTATTGGCCTGTGATTGTTTTCTTGGGAAATGCACTACTGTCCCAAATTTTCACTGAAAGCTATCTTATAAGAAAATAATTTATCTTGAAAGTGTAACTCTCTTTTGTATTAATAAGGGAAATACAGTCCAGCAAATTAAATTTTTCTTTTGTCAAGCTACTGTGACATTTATTGGCAGCGTGATTCCTCAGTCTGAAAACCACTTTAATCTGAAACTAATGAGATGAATGAGCTGATCAGAAATATAGCATTTGTTCAGGGCCAATTAGAGTATGGTCACCTGATTCAGATATAGCTCTGTAGGATAGGTGGACATCAGTGTCCATAAATCAACCTATGGCAGGAAAGTGATTTAATCAATGAACAGATGGCTAGTTCTCAAACTTTTGATGTCCACTGGGCAGTCAATTCTGGAATCCTTTTAGCATTCAGGGATATCTATCAACTTCAATTATAAGACAGGCTTTTCTCTTGAACAAAATGTTCTACTTAGAAATAATATGTAATATTCAGTTGCAAGGTAGCAAGTCAAGCTAAAACAATTGATACTGACCAAAATACATAAATAAAATTGCTCCACTCTTCATCATTAGCAGCACTTTAGTCCTGTCATTTCGACCATTCTTTACCAAAGACAACCCTTCTGTATAGCACAAATGGGTCCATAATGAGACACAGAGAACACTCTATCACCATATCTCAAGCACTTTAGCAAATAGTTAACATTTTTTACATGAAATATTTAAAAGGACAATTTTTTAAATATATAAATAGGCACAAACTTTTAGGGTAATCTTGTGTTTAGTGCTTCCAGTAAGGGTTCAGGATAAATAATCTTCCAAATCTTATAAACAGGAAAACCACAGTAAATGAACCATCCTCAAGGAATCTTTACTTATCTTTCTTCTGAAGCTTTAAAAAAGATATAAATAATTTATTTTTACTTAACCAAAGGACAGAAAAGATTAAGATAGAAATGTTGACAGAAAGATCAAGATCTCCACTTTATTTCTGCCACAGAATAGAGCATTACAAATACTCCTGCACCTGTACAAATTGTCTATATCCTCAGCCTGCTTCTCCACTGTTGAACAGTCACTGAATAATTGGGCATGTCTGGCCTGCTCTTTCACTGTAGACTTGCCATCAAATTGATTTTTGAATTGCTTTAGAATATCTGTTAATATTTTGGAGGTTTCAAGATTTGGATTAAAATGAGGTATAAGTTGGCTTCAAATTCTTTGTCCAACAGAACCAATGAATAGAGTAATAAACAAACGGGGAGGCAAGGATTCTGATTTCATTAGCCATCTTCGTGAATTGCTAAAAGACTGTACATTTTCACTGCGCAACAGGCTGCTGTAAGACGTAAGAGGGCACCAAGAACCAAGATGTTTTCCAAGCCTTATACTCTCAAGAAATATGTAGATAACCCGGTTGGAATGATTAATTTATTATGTGAATCAAATGCACTCAATAGGATTCTTCCATTTTGCAGTATTTTTGAAACCTCCAAATACCAAATTTCTAAGAAGATCCCTTTTTCAAAATCTATACTATAAGAAAACAATCTTGAAAGTATAACCCAGACAACTGAATATTATGAAATCTATATAGTTTTTTCCAATATTCATAGCTAGTAAGTAGCAAATCCAAATCTGATTAATTCTAAAGCTCTTACTTTTCCTGGTATGGTACATAGTGTCTTTGAGTGTAATTAGACTTGACTATACCATGGAATTGACTATACTCTTGAATTTAGTCATTAGAATTAAATTGGACTATGAAGGGGGGCAAATAGCAAAAAGCCCTTGGAATCAAATGACTGGGTTAAATCTCAGAACCTTATTTGACTTCACTGAGCCTCAATTTTCTAGTGGAAATATAGTATCTAACTTTATAGAGGTGTTGAAATAATTAAAGGAGATAAAAATTTATAGTACTCAACAGATTTGGTTTGATACGACAGAGAAATTTGGAAATGTTGAATATTTCAATAGTTTTTGGGGGGTTTACTTTCCTTCTATTTCTCTTTCATAAATTATTTAAATATTAAGTGTGGGAAACATATGGATGAATAAGAAATCTGGAAGCTTTTGTTTCAAAGTAAGTGAGTGACCTTTAGAAACTTGGTCTTTTGGAGGCTTGAGATGCAAATATTTATAATGTAATGTAGAAAATGCATGGTTTCTATGTGAGCCTAGAAAGTATGCGTATAACCCAGTGTGGTCAAGGAAAGTTTATTAGATTAAGTTATACTTGAGCTGAATCTTGAAGAGCTAACATTCTTAGAAGTGAGCCAAATGAGAGGAATACTAGGCAGAAGGAAAAATTAGAGCAAAGACATGGAGGTACAAAACATTTAATGTCTCTGGATCATGAAGACTGGAGACCATGCTGGAGTGAAAGTAGAAATCCTGTACTGTGGGGATCTTATATATCCTGGTAAAAGTGTGCATGAATATTTGTTTTTCTTGGAAATGGGGAGCTATAGAAGGATTATGTTTTTTAAGTATATAGATTTATCTGGCAGACCTATGTATTGGGTGGATTTGAGGGGACATAAAATGAGTAAAGGAATTAGAATTTGTTGTAGTAGTGCAGGCAGTAGAGGATGAGAATTTGAACAGGGACAATTGGAGTGGGTGATGGAGAAGAGAAGATGGATTTGGAAAATGCTTAAAAGGCAAATTTAATGAATTTAGGAGGTAGGAGAGGAGATGATTACTGGTTCCTAGTGTTATTAAATTAGAAGGATGGCAGGAGCATGAGCTAAGAGAGAAAATAAGGAGGGAGAGAACTTGTTATAGGGTTTGTAGTGACTGATAGCTTCAACCATAACACCTTTGGATTGGCTGCAGCAAGTGATTCCTAAACCCCTAGCATCTAATCCCTTGTCACTATGGTAGGATTGTTACTGGGCCATTCATGTCTAGTGTGGGACTCTTCTACCAGTAATTTTTGCTCAAAGAATTGCCATTTGTCTGGCTAAGACTATGAGCACTACACTGCAGAATGAGGCTTTTTTCTGTTCAATTCTTTCTCCAGTCCCTCCTTTCACATGTCAGAACTACACTGTGGTCTAAAGGTCTCCCTGCCTACTCCAGACCTAGCCCTTCTTCACCGGTGTCTCCAATAGGCTGTTACATCTCCAATCCTTATGTGGCATCTGCTTCTTGGAGGACCCAAACTAACATTAAGGAGCATTTAGACATGGGCAATGTGAAAGTGTTGAGATTAGTTGCAGAAATACCAAGTTTGATATGACAGAGAGAAATGACTGATATGGCTGGAGATGTTGGATAACAGTTGAATAAACAAATTAGAAAACATAAAACAGGCTTGACATGTAGATTTTGGGAGTCTTCAGCATGTGGTATGTAATCATAACTGGGTGGATGGAATCACTTGGAATTGGAATCCTGTGAAAGAATAGAAATTTTTATGTTCATGCAACTTCAGATGCATTAGAGCATATGCAGATCAGCTTGTGACCTTCACTTCCCATTTTCTATTCTCATTATCCTATTTGTGCCTTCTCCTTTTGCCTGGATGTGCTGCCTTGTGTCAATTGGCCCCCATGAGCACTTAACTCATTTAAGGCTCTTCACTGCCAAGCTTCGTACCCATCCCTATGTTGGTTGTGTTTTATACCTCCATCTTTTCTAGAAGAGTAATGATTCTTACTAGTCCTCTTGAGGTCACCACTCACAGGTTGAAGTTCCAGATCTTTTGAGGTCTGATGCTCTTACCCTTACAGACAGTTGAAGGCCCAATTCACTGCCCTAGGGCAACAGGTTTTTACTGTAAATTTTCTGATTTTGTTTCATACTTCCTCATTTTATTCTGTATATTTTCAGAATTTCTAGCTTTGTTTTCACCTGCGATGGTAAGAATTTCTGTTTTTAAATATTTTATTTATTTGGGAGCAAGACAGCAAGAGAGGGAGAACAAGAGCACAAGCAGGGTAAGGGGCAGAGAGAGAAGCAGACACCTGCCAGAACTGGGAGCTTGATATGGGGCTCGATCCTGAGACCATGACTTGAGCCAAAAGCAGATGCTTAACCGCTAAACCACCCAAGTGCCCCAAGAATTTCTATTTTTTCACTTTTGGTAATTACTCTAGCTTTATAATCAGTCTTTTCTGGCAAGGAAGTTCCCCTGCTTTGGAGTGCTAAGCTCTAGTCTGAAGTTCCAGCTTCTCTGAATTCTTACCTGGGGGAGTTTCTCATAGTTCTTTCAGCCAGGTGACACTGCTTTCTGGCTCTCTACATTTTCGGAAGGTTCTGGCATTCCAAAGAGTGTCATCTCATCCAATCAGCAATAAATGTGAAGTGAATCTTGTAATCCTGTTTGTGGTGGTATGATAGGCATTCAGCAAGAAACATGTGTGGGTCCATTTATCTTTTGAACTGGACTCATGTTTTTGGCATATTTCACAGCATGGCTGAAGTGTAGATAAGGATGGCCAAGTGAGGGACACCTGAGTGGCTCAGCAGTTAAGCATCTGCCTTCAGCACAGGGCGTGATCCTGGAGTGTTGGGGTTGAGTCCTACAATGGGCTCCCTGCATGGAGCCTGCTTCTCTCTCTGCCTGTGACTCTGCCTCTCTGTCTCTGTGTGTCTCTCATGAATAAATAAAATCTTAAAAAAAAAAAAAAAAGGATGCCCAAGTGATGGGGTGGAGTAGAAATGTGCAGTGTCATTCTGTATGAACTTGTGCAACCCGCTTTCCAAAGTTCACCTTGAACAAAGTAGACTCTGGCGTGGAATATATAAACTAAAGATAACATTCCCACAATACCCTTGATATGGTGGCAGCCTATAAGAGTGAGGTTTGGGCACTGCAGAAGAATTAATCCCTTATGAGATGTTAACAATGTATTTTTGGTGCCCAGGGTCAGAGGTAAACTACCAGTTCTAGAGGTATGTTTCTCATCACTCTCCAGGTAAACTGATGTAACTGGCAAAAGACTTGGTTGTATACATCTGGCCCCAATCTCAATTTCATTGAGGCCAGTAGAATCTATTCTATATAAATCTTATGTCAAAGTCACCATGTGCAATTGCCCCCAAATTAAGTACATCTAAACTTGCAAAATTTTATTAACTCTCCCTCATATCCGTATAATTTTCATGGAACATGGATAGGTTCCTTTTTCTCACAAAGACTTCTGGCAGTATTTGAAATACAAAGGGAGTACCCATACCACAATACTTTTGAAAAAGCTAATTATTAGAACTACTACATGTATGTCAAGAGTTAACTGGGGAATAGGAAGCCAGTGAAAGATTAGAGCAAAAGGTAAGATAGATTAGGAGGAGCAGGATGAAGTGGAGAAAGTGGAAGGCCTAAAATTAGGAGAAATGAGGATCAGCTGAGGTAGTTTGGAAAAACTGAAGCTTTAAACAATGTGATAAAGACAATCTAGAAACCAGTTTCAGGTGAACAGCTGACATTCGGTAGTCAGGAATGGTGTGACCCACGTTGCCTCAGGCACAATACAGTTTCACAAACAACATATTTTGCAAATGTTGGTGAAAATATAGGACTATGAATTTTTAATCTATCTATATACATAAGTAATGATCATAATAAATAGTGTTATTTGTGGAGCTGATAAATACGGATTAGAAACCCCTGTAAGCGAAGATCTGTCAAAATTTGAGGAAAATTTTTACCTGTCCTGAGAGATTTTAAGTCTAATTGTTTATTTAGCCAATGGTTACTGCTCTTAGTTCTTTTAGTACATTAGAATACTTTGCCTGCATGAGAAATCACTCTTGTATTTAGTTTCCATTTGACTGCTTCCTTCCTCTTTCCTGCTTTCTCTGTAGATAATGGCTAGGTTTTTAAATATCCCACTGATGAAATAATATTAATCAATGGAAATAGTTAAACAGAACTTCAGGTTAGAAAAAGAAATGTTGGCATATGCATAATCTAATAGCTTGCTCATTATTGATGGTCAGTAGTCAGATAATCAACTTTATATACTTTAAGTATATAATTATTTTTAAATTATCTAGATGTTCACTGACTTTCAGAATTTTGTTTTTGTGAGAATGAGGCTCTATGGCTCATGATTAAACTAATCCAGGTTGAAAGAAGGTGATTTAATTCTCTCTTTGTCCCAAATCACCTTTCAGTAAATTAAGCTAATAGAAAATAACTTAGAGAATGGAAAACAAGGTGAATTTAGGCATGAGAGGCAAAAAGATTTAAACACACCTGTTCTGGTGGCCCTTCTAAATACTTTCTGGAATTGTAACAGCTTTGGTATAAGCAACTGTTGAAGCTGTGAACCACTGAGAAAATATGAACCGTGGGAGGAACATTGGACTTCTTTGAAATATAGTTGTGACCTTGGGCTTGAACCTTTGAGTATTGGTTTCTCCATAAACAAAATGAGTGTCAGCCTAGGGTTGAGTATGTACCTCTCTTACCACCCTGAGAATCAATGGTTTTAGGATGGAGAGTTTCTTGGAGATATGTAGATTTAGTCATTGAAAAAGGTATACAGGAGAATTTTTCCAGTTTCATTTTCTTCCCCAAGGAGAATGAGAACATTTTTGTTTGAAATTATCTTTTAGATGTCCAGTTCTGGAGTCATAGTTGGAAAACAACTCTTTGGACTTAGGTATTGAAGCTGTACTTTCCAAGGGCTAACATGGTGGTTTCTCTTATTTGACCTTTGGCTTTGCTGAAGTAATCTTATTGATAAGGCTTTATTCTTGTACTTCATGCCTTCAAGTCAGGTATTTCTCACATAACAATTTTATCTTAAGTTCCACAGCCAGGTGTCATTTGTTTTCTAGATGGACAACTGGAATATATCTAGAGTAAATCTAGACACTGCCACTTTTTCATTGAAAACTTTGAAAAGGAATTCAGATAGACATCCCTAACATTAAATGAAACACACAGTATGTATTCATATGTATGTGTTTGTTTCAATGTGTTTTTAAAGGGAGTATCTATAAGCTTCCTCTGAATTTGACTTTTTGAGTCGAAATTTTGGAATATTGTCTTAATATAATGCTGGTTAAAAGTATGGTCTTTGAATTGTTCAATCTACTTTCAAATTCCAGCTTCAGTACTTACTGACAATGTAGCCCTTAGCCAAATAACGTATTCTCTTTTAACAAAAATGCCCTCAAGGTCTTGTTCCTGGTAAATCAAAATGCCTCCAGAGAAGTAGTAGTAGCAGTAGTGGTCCTTCCTGGGGGAGCACAGATTTACTGTGTCCACTGGGAAGTTTGTGAGGGAGCTTAGAAAAAAAGCTGAAGAGGGTTAGCCACGCAGAGGTATGGTTCAGGCTTTATTTAGGTTAGTAAACTAGCAGACACTATCCCAAGAATCATTCCTGTTTAAAGATAATTATATCAAAATTTGTTTCCATATTTGATATCTTGATAGGCCTGAATAAAGAATGTAGGATGAAATACTGAAATAACAAAAATAGTTGCAGTCAATTTTTGAATTTAAGTTAAAGACAATGTATGACAGGGAACCTCCTAGAAATAAGACAATGAAATATGCCAAGTAGAAAACCCTGAAGATGATACAGTTAATAATCCACACAGACACAAATTTTGTGAGACCATTTAAAATTGTCAGTGTTGTGTAACCAATGTTGTATTGACTGTACTGTGTCTAAAATGACTGTTATTTTACATGTGGAAAAATTTCACCTGTAAAGTCTTTTTTTTTTTTAAAGATAATTTTTTTTTTCATGAGAGATAGAGAGGCAGAGACATAGGCAGAGGGAGAAGCAGGCTCTCTATAGGGAGCGTGATGCAGAACTCGATCCAAGAACCCCAGGATCACGACCTGAGCCAAAGGCAGATGCTCAACCACTGAGCCACTCAGGTGCCCCACTCAGGTGCCCCTCACCTGTAAAATCTTTATGCTTCTCACCAGGGAATAGTTGAGTTTATGGGTTCTATTTTGTTATGTTTAGTTGTGCATGTTGAAAAAAAAGCAACCTTATTTAAAAGGTAATTATAATTCAATGATACCTCAGAAGATGCTATCTTTTTCTTTTCCCTATTTTTGTGTCCAAATATAGAAAGACCCTCATTAAATATTTGGGTCCATCTAATCTAGCTCCTGGGGAGCTAATATTAGTTATAACAAATGTATATTCAGTGTTTGTATGTGTAGGCACTAAAAGTTCTGTATCATCTTGTATAATTCTCATTGATAATCCTATAAAATAGGAACTACCATTATCTCTATACCACAAATAAGAAAATTGGGTCTTAAAGAGTAATTATTTTGCTTAAGATTGCATAGTTAGTGAGTGGTAAAGCCAGAACTCAAACCTCTTGTGATTCCAGAACTCTTATGCTATGACATGATATTAACCAGCATCTTAGGAGGAAAGGTGAGGTGAACCATTGAATGTAATACCTCTTACCAGTAAGAAATCACCTGCACCTATGTGTCCTGGAGCCACTTGTAGGACAATTTTGCCCAAAGTTAGAATACTGTTGCATCTCTGTGTTCATAATATGCCATGTGCTTTATCTTCAGACTCTTGAATATTTATAAGCCCATCAATTACTTCCACACACAGAAATGGGATTCATTTTTTTGTTATAGCCAGGCAGTGCTCTATGTACTTGAGATTCATTTATCCCTGAGCAAAACACACAAAATAAAGAAGCTTTAATTTCTTAGAGTAATTTTGTTGGTTTCAATATAAAGGAAACTGAAAGCACATAAGAAAAAGTAAGAACTTCTAACAGTTGAACAAAAACTGGGTTACTATATAGTGGGGCTTAAGTCAGCTTATTTAAAAATACTGAGTTTAGTTGACAGTCTGATTTTCTTTCTTTCTTTCTTTCTTTCTTTCTTTCTTTCTTTCTTTCTTTCTTTTTTTTTAAGATTTATTTGAAGAGAGCACATGTGCAAAAGAGCAGGGGGAGGAAGAGAGGGAGACGGAAAGAGAATCCCAAGTAGACTCCACACTAAGTGAGGAGCCCATTGAGGGGCTCAACCTTAGCCCTGACATCATGACCTAAGCTGAAATGAAGAGTCAGATGCTTAATTGACTGTACCACTCAGGCGCCCCCAGAGCTGATTTCTTAAATATCAAGGTGTCTGAAGTCAAATATGCCTGGAGTAGAATTTTGTTTTGTTTTGTTTTTACAGATTAGACTATTCTTTCTCATCCTTTATTTCCATGTTAAATAGGGCTAAGAAGAGAGAAACTGTTTTCTGCTGTCTTAGAATATTTAGTCTTTATCTTTCTCATATTCTGACATGTCTTTTTGGCAGAAATGGGAGAAATAATATTGTATTCAAGATGTCAAAGCTTTCCTCAACCCAGACACTGTTCTTTATTCATGCAAGAGTGATATATGCTACAAAATACTCAAAGCAAGAAGGCAAACTGGTCTTCCAAAGCCTAAATGGCATGGGAGAAGAGGATGGCTTTTTGCTATTATCATGATAATGTCCCTTTTGTCATAGTGTGGGTTTTGTGGTAGATGAGATTGTAGGATTAAAACATGAAGAGGATTGTGAAACTTCTTAATGGGAGACTTTCTTCCCCTAATGTAGCCAAGATGTTCAGCTTTTATAGGTATACAGAGTCTTCCAGAATTTTGCATAGGGGTGAGTATACAGTATACATATTAGTACAGTCTCATAAATGTAGGCAAAGCAGAATGGTATTGTCTTTACTGTGTTCTCTAGAATCCCCAAAGTTTTCTGCCTTAAAAGGGAGGTAACTATACAGTGACATATTGAAGGGCAATAATCTTTCATGAGCTTTGGGAAGAGAAAAATAAACAATCACATTTGATTAACTTGATAACTCTCTCTGTGGAGCTCCACTATGGAGACTTTCCTGATGATACACCAGAACCTTTGAAGAAGTCCTGTACATTTATAAAATGACTCATTCTACTTTGAACTTTTTAAAAAAGTTGTTTATTTGATAAAGCAAGCATGCACACAAGCATGGGGAGAGGGAGAGAGAGAAGCAGAAGCAGAAAGCAGGCTCCCACTGAGCAGGGAGCTGAACATGGGGCTCCATGACGTGAGCTGAAAGCAGACACTTAACTGACTCGGTCACCCTGGTTCCCCTCTACCTTGAACTCTTAAATGTTTGGTCATGAACACAGTTAAAGCCCATGACTATATTCAGTATTATTAGGAACCTGGAATAGTGGATGATTTCTCTGTCTTCTGTTTACCGAAATCTTTGTCCTAATGAGACTGTATGAGCCGAGGTTTTAAATTCAAAAGCATTTTAACTTGGAAATCTGGAAGCTAAAGCAAAATACTAGAAAGTAAGCTGCTAAGATACTGGAAAAGCTAGAAGAAAAGTCTTTGGGTGGAAAACTATAGTGTTTGCAATGAGTAAGATATTAACTGGTGTAGGGTTGTGTTCCATTAAACTTTACTAAGTGTGTGTTATTTACTAAAAACTATCACAATTTAAAAAATTACTTAACACATTTAGCACTTACTATTAGGAAGGGTATTGTGCACTTGATATTAACTGATTAACTGACTTAATCCTTATAGCTCTAAGAGTTAGGTACTATTACGGTCTTAGTTTATAGTTGGGGAAACTGAGGCACAGATGAGATAGCTTTGTCATTGTCATATATATGATGGGTAATTGCTATGTATGGTTTGAAAGTTTATGTCCCCCTACTTGCACCCCCCTCCACCTTCCCTTCTCCCCTCCAAAGTCATATGTTGAAATCCTACTCCCAAAGGTGATGGTTTTAGGTGATGGGGCCTTTGGGAGGTAGTTAAGTAATGAGGGTGGAGGCTTCATTACTGAGAGCAGTGCTTATTTTATAAGAGACTCCACAAAACTCCATCACCCTTTTTGTCATGTGAGGATATAAGGAGAAATTGGTATCCTGGACGAGGGCTCTCACCAGACCATGCTGGTGCCCTGACTGTGGACTTTCAGACTTCAGAATTGTGAGAAATACACTCCTGTTGCTTATAAGCCACTGACTGGCATTTTGTGATAGCAGCTTGAATGGATCAAGACAGTTGCAAAGGAGAGAGAAGAGAGCTTGCCTTGTTCTACCTTGTTACTCTAAATGTAGTCCAGCTGTATTGGCATCACCAAGGAGCTCATTAGATATACAGCATCTCAGGCCCCACCCAGACCTACTAACTAAATCAGAACCTGCATTTTTAACAAGATCATGGGGTGAATTTATTACACATTAAAGTTTTATAATAGAGCAGAAACCTGAAAATTGTATTCTTCTGTCTTGAAGGACAAGAAATGGCCTCAAAAACCTTTTGGCCTATTTTTCTCATGTCTCTTTAAGAATTTTTTGGGTGGCATATCTGATTTTCTTGAAAATTTCTTCCCTTCTTTCCCAAGTAACACCACTAACAGTGATAATAATAGTAGCTAAGATTTATTGAGTGGATTCTATGTGCCAACTACTGTTCTGCTTTAGGAAGAAGAGTGAAGTTGGTGTTTTTACTTTAGGTGAGGAACTGAGGCACAGAAAGTTTAGGTAACTTGTCCAAACTCCTACAGATAGCAGAATCCAAACCCAAATCCTGAGTCAAGTGGCATCATTTGTAGCCTGAATGGTCTTTCAGCTAATGAAACGTATTCTACTTATCCTGTAATAACTTAAATTCTTATCTGATCTTCCCATTAAAAAGGAAAAATGTAGAGAGCCTAATAAACTGGGAGTAGCATGTAGAGTTGCCTAAAGCTTCTGAGCAATACAAGAATTCCTACAATGAAACTTAAGAAAATGTTTCATTGATAAACAACTGGTAGTTGCTCAGCATATATGTAGATCTGTGTCAGAATATATTTTTAAAAATGACTTTTACACCTAATCCCAGACACTGACACTTTGTTTCAACATTAGAAGGTACTACTTTTTCATTCCTTTGATATAGTTTGGACCATCTGAACTATGGCAGCGCTGACCTGGACCACTGGCAGAGGCTTCTGGGAGAAGTGTGTTAAGAGTTTGATGGGAAATAGAAGGAACATTGTGAATGAAACAAAGCAGGTGTTGTCTGTTAACCTTAGAGCATGAGTCTGTTGAATCTTTGAAGGCAAGGCATCCTAGAGGATACCACCTGTGATTCATGCCAGGGAGGCTGAGTTGGAAGATATTTCCCAAGTGTCTTTCCGTATATGCTTTGACTTGAAACTCCACTCATAGATGAGTGAATGTTTTCCAAACTCCTGCTTCAATTCAGTGAGAGATGTTTCTGATGTTGAGTAGTATGATTTTTTTTTCCCCAAAAGACAAGGCAAAGATCACAATTTGTTAGCAGCTGCTCTCCTTTTCTCATTTTATTAGTTTCCCCTATTCAGTATTTCATCACGTGCTTTTTTGCTTTCAGGGGTCTAACTCAATTAAAGCATTCAAGTGCATTAGCCTTGTATATTAAAGACTATCGTCAATAAATCCAAATGGGGTTAGCCTTGGAGTGACATCTTCATTTCTATGATAATATACACTCTGTGAATCCTTTCATATCATTGCTCACAGCATGATCAGACTCTCATATGTAAAGACCTTGGAACTTTAAATAAGTTACTTGTTCATCTCCAACCACTTGGATTCATTCATTTATAAATGGTTATTTCACGTTTTCTTTCATTTGGCTCAAGCTGTTGACTGATGTTTCATGTGAGTGTTTTCCTCATCAAAAAGCAGGAAGATAGCTGGGACATAACTTCCCAATAGCCTTTTTAATATGAAATCCTATTTTGTGTATAGCTCTTTCTGTAATCATTTGTGCATGACTGAGCTTAAATAGTTTGCAGACCTTGCTGATGGATTACAGAACAAGCAGTGAACTGGCAATTCTTTTTTGAGGGATTAGGTGACTTTGCACTGTAATGGATTGTACATTTCCCCCCTTGTTTCACTTTCTTAGGTGCTGTTTGGTGATCAATTTTATGGTATATAATGAGAAATTCCATAGATGAGTGCACATGGTGGATGGTACCTTCTGGTAAAAATGACATTCTCATCCAGTTATAATGGGCACGGGAAAGGAGCTGATGGTCTGTTTATATGAATTTCCAAAAGGAAGGCTGAGGAGCTCAGTTAAGGATGGAGTAGCTCCAGGGCCTTCTGGCCCCAAACTGTCCCATTTGCAGTTCATGAAATTACAGAGACTCCCAAGTTGCCATGATGCCCACCAGCCAAGTTATGTCAAGCTCTCAGCAACGTGCACTTTTTGTTTCAACTATCCATCTTACTGACAGTGTTTTTTTTCTTTGTGTTTGGCGAGCTATTAGGGTAAAGGTACTGTTGTTAGACATTTAACACAAGGATTGATATTATTTGAGTCCATTATCTCAAAAATATGTGCTATTGGTTACTAAGGGGCAGTGGAAAACAATTTACAACCTCGTTCTCAGAAAGGATAATCTTTTTCATACGTAAGGATGATACATATAGATCTATATATAGATAATTAAAATTATATATAATTTATATAGATATAATTAGATTTTTTTCCAAAGAGCCAGTCTTTGAATTCAAAACTCTTTCTAGCTTTTTAGAAGTATTAGAAAGAGAGAGAAAAAAAAAGGGTAATGGAGATAGCAACTGGCAGTATAATAATGAACAAAGTTTACTTTTGTTTATTTATTTTTCTTTTTTTTTTGTGGAAGCAATACATTCAGTCTCCAGAGTCTGGCTACTTTAAAGCTGAGACAAGTTACAAAGTCTTTCAAAGCCCTTTCAAAATGGAGACAATAATATACCTGACTCATAAGCTTATGGAACTTGTGGTGAGGTTTGAATGAAATGATCCATGTATAATTACTAACCTAGTACATAGTAAGTTTTCTAGAAATGTTGGATACTATTATATTCTTGACACCATGCCAAACATAATTCTATGAATGAGCTTATTTTCCAATTTTTTAAATGATAAACCTTTGAAAAGTGAAGTAAAATTTGCAAGGTCACAGCTAGTGGGCTCCTGCCTCATACTATAATATGTATTAACTATAATTCTTTATTTATTGTTTTACATAGTTTTTAGATGAATTTTTCCCCTGTGACTTTATCAGAAAACTGAGAATCGGAGTTTTTATATATTAAGAGATCTCCAAGTTACCAACTCATAAAATGGGATGTGAGCATTATTCTGCCCAGATTCCAGATGTTTATCTCACTTTGCTTCTCTGAATACCCTGTGTGATTATGGTGTTTGGAGGAAGGGCTTATGTATTTAAGCAGTACTTTTTTACCATTAGTTTTGCTGTCGTTATCTACATTCACTAAACATTCTAGTGAAGATTGAAAGAAACAAGCTTTATGATAAGCACAAATATTAATGAGGTATTGTTACACAATTACCAGAATGGCTACAAAATAGAAAGACTGACAATACCAAATGTTGGTGTGTGGAGTACCCAAATTCTCTTACCACCTTTCATAGGAGACAAATGATATAAGTACTTTGGAAAAAGGTCTGACAATTTCTTTCAAAACAAATAGAAATTTACCTATGACCTAGAAATTCTACTCCTAGGTTACCCGGGAGAAATCAAAACTTACTTTCACAAAAAGACTTTAAAGCTACTATGAACATATTGGTATTTATAATGGCCAGAAACTGGAAAAAGGCTAAGTGTCCATGAAAAGAGATTAGATAAACCGAAATATAATCCTATAATGGAATACTAATTATCCATAAAAAGTAACGAGCTACACTTATACATGATACATGGATGAATCTCAAAAACATGTTGAGTTGAAAGAACCTTTGCACAAAGGAGTACATATTTTTTTGATTACACTGTGATGTTCTAGAATAAGTAAAATTAATTAATAATGGTGCTTTCCTCCACAAGCAAATACTGGCTTGCTTCTCAGGAGTGTTTAAAGAAACACTTGTGGATCATGTATGTAGCCCTCAGACAACTGTAGAAGTCTCTCTTTTATTTTTGTTTATTTTTTTAAAGATTTCATTTATTTATTCATAAGAGACACAGAGAGAGACAGAGACACAGGCAGAGGGAGAAGCAGGCTCTTCACAGGGAGCTTGATCCTGGGATTCCATCCTGGGACTCCAGGACTGTGCCCTGAGCCAGAGGGAGACGCTCAACAACTGAGCCACCTAGGTGCCCCCATAGAAGTCTCTCTTAAATGAAAGTACACTTAGTTACTTTGGGGAGCTTTGTGGAGGAATAACTGCCTTAACTGTTTATGTCCATGTTGTGGGAAATTTCCTCTGTAACTTGAGTTATCCAGTTAATAAAGCTGATAAAAAATTTATCCCTGATCCCATGAATCACTAAGTCCTGTACCCAAAACCAATTTTACCACATATGTTAACTAACCAGAATTTAGATAAAAACTTGAAATAAAGAAAAAAATGTATCTCTGATCCCTTCGGCTGATACCAATAGTACCACCACATCCCTGGAAGGCATTCAGGCCAACTTGAACTCACAAGTCTGGGTAGTTTTAGAGGATAAAATTACCCTTGACCTTTTCCTATGGGCAAAGGTGAGTCTGGGTAAGTAGGAGTACATCTGCTGTACATGGATTAGTGCCTTGGGGCAAGCAGAAAGGTCAATGCAGACGGAGGTTTAAGGAGGAAACTACCTAAGGCAGATTCTGGTGTTTTATCAGATCTTTTCTTTTTTTCTTCTTTTTTAAAGTTAACTGAGTCTGGGACCCTGAGGGGGAGCCATGGTCAAGATTGATATTGCTTAAAGTTCTATTGATAGTAGACTTAATTAAATGTTAATATTAAACTGAATGGATTTGGTTTCAGCCACTAGTGATCGACAGAGTGGTGTAGTAATGGGACAGAAGCCAATGTAGTATGGAAATAAGTGGAGATTGTTGTAAGAGAACTCTCCGTGTGTCTCTGGGGCACATAAGAAGAGTGAAGCACCAAGTTCCTGTTGTTCCAGATTATCTTTTCAACATTCTTACTGCCCCTAAAAGATTCAGGATTTGTAAGGAACCAGTATAAATTTTGAAACTAGCTGTTATAGTGGGGCAGAACTAAGGCTGATTTTTAAATTTATTTATTTATTTTAGAGAGGGGGGGGGAGAGAGAGAGAGAGAGATCATGTGAGAATGAGTTGGGGGAGGGGCAGAGGGGGAGAGGAAGAGAGAGAATCCTGAGGCAGACTCCCTGCTGAGCGAGGAGCATGTCATGGGGCTCAATATCATGACCTGGACTGAAAGGAAGAGTCAGTTGCTTAATGACCTGAGCCACTCACGTGCCCCAAAACTATTGCTGATTGATTGGCAAGGAAGTCCTCCTACCCAAAGGAGAATCATCAACACTCAAGACACCATTCAGGCAGCTGTCTTTGAACCTACTTTCAGATTTCTCCCTCTTCATAAGCAATGTATTGGAAGACTGTCCCACAGAGCATGCAATTTGATGAACATGCTTGCTACCAATTCCCATAGATTTCCCTCATATTTTGTTAAGTGCCCTCATCTTTCATCTTGCAAAAATTGTGTTTGTCAGCACTCCATCCTCACTGTCAAACTATCAAGAATAGAAAAGTTTGAGATACTATGCCACTTGCGAGCTAGCAAGTTAACATAGCACAGTTTCATGGTTGCTGGTAGAAGACATGACACCACTGAGTCATAAATAAGGACTGTTTATTACAGTAATAGTAATAGCCAGAATATCAGTATTTTCCCCAATTTATATAGTAAAGAGAACCAGATGATGCCTGATATGCCATAGGTTGCATTTAGGAAAAAACCCTGAGCTTTAAGGTGCCTGAATCTGTTAATATGGGCAGTTACCAAGCTTGCCCTCTACTCCAGAGGGAGATACTATCTCTGTCTTCCAAGGTTGTTCATATTATAAAGGTTCTCAACAAGATAATCCAGAATAAAAACTAGTTAGTACACAGTTCACTACATATGCAGAAATGTGGGAGATCCATGAGAATGCTTCCAGTAGGAATCCTCTTACACATGGCTTCGCAGTTCTGTGACCTTTGACCTTTTTGAGTCACTTCCCCTTTCTTACAACTTTCCACTTTACCTTCCTCTGGAAGTGCTCTTTCTTTAAGACCTTAAAACTCTGAAATGTCAAACTCTGACCAAAATTTCTCCACTTCTCTTCCTTACTGGGACTAAATATTCTGAAATTTTATCAGGCTTTGCCACCCTTCAATCACCTCACGTTTTCCTCACTTAGTTTTCCTTCCTGGCATTTTACCACCTTTCCTTCTTGGCTACACCCCAGCTACTCTCTCTACCCAGTGTCCCCAATGCCTTTGCCCCTATTGCTTCAGTTAATCTTTTTTTTTTTTTTAAGATTTTATTTATTTTTTAGAGAGAGAGAGAGAGAGAGAGACAGAGACACAGGCAGAGAGAGAAGCATGCTCCATGCAGGGAGCCCGACATGGGACTTGATCCAGGGTCTCCAGGATCATGCCCTGGGCTGAAGGCGGCGCTAAACCGCTGAGCCACCCAGGCTTCCCAACTTCAGTTATTCTTCTGCTGATACTTTACAGCTCTGGATTATCTACTACTTGCTTTCTCTGTTTCTGGTGCCAAACTTTCAAACAAATGTGGAGAAAATGGAATGACCTTTTTTGATGAAAGTATTGAAAACGATGGTTTCCAATTTCAGCAGCTTCAGTCTACCTCCCTAGTTCAGACTTCTTCTTTTTTTTTTTTTTTTTTTTTCAGACTTCTTGTAAAATATTTTGGAGAGATGGTAAGCACCACAGCAATGAAAACTGGAATAGGCCTCAGATAATGGGCACAATAAAATATTTATTATAATGCTAGCAGTAAATATAAGAAGCACTTTTCTGTCTGGGTAATGGACCAAAAGTATCTGAAGTTACTAAAGTGAAAGCAATTAATCCTTTCTCGAAGGTATATTAAATATAGCCTCCAAATAACATATTTGATCTATATTGTGGTTACGTTCACTGAATTTCAGTCCAAGTTCAGGGAAGTAACTTTGCAAGGTGACTTGTGAATTTTCCTGTTTTTCATTTTTTTGTTTTCTGTTAGACAGCTAAACACATTGCCGAATGTCAAAAGCTTTTGCCATTAAAGCAGGTGAAGAAAATATGGCAGTGAATACTCTGATGGTTTTAGTTTATGATGCATTTCAAGCTGTGCATCTCTAACAGTTAAATCCTTCAGCATTTTTAGTGGGGTGAACCATCATGTAACTTAGAAAACATAGGTGCTTTTGTTTCTAAGAGAAAAAGAGTCAAGTTTTATGTCAGTCGGTGAAATTCTAGAGTATAATGGGTTTTAGAAAGTAGATCTGGAATTGTACAATGTATAGCATGTTGACATTTTTCATGAAGACTCTCCCTCAGGACAGTTCTTAATGTTGAATTTGTGCTGACACTATTTAATAGGCTTCCAGTATTTACATTGAGGATAATGAGCAAAAAAGTAAAAGGTAAAAAATAAAGAAGCAAAAAAATAAAGAAGTTACTAGCAAAAAAATAAAGAAGTTACTAGCCAGAAGGAACATAAGAAAATCTGTATGATTAACACACAACAAATGAAACTTAAAAAGAGAGTGTGTTAAAGAGGTTTTGTTAGTAAACATTCTTGAAACTTAGAATTTTTTTTTAACAGAAGCCACATTAAAAATGGTAGATTCCTAGCCTTGAAAACAGAGTTATTTAACTTGCTATGAATCTGAGCCACAGAAACTACAGGACTACCAATATAATGAGAGATCTTAAAATAATTGTGGGTGTTTCTTGCCATAGTAAGGAAGAGTTTTAGACTTGATTGCTATTCCTGGGTCTTCCATTAATTTAGGTGAGCTGCTTAATCTCTGTTGGTATTCTTGAAATGAAGAGGGTGGATTTGATATCTTTAAAATTCACTTCCAGTTCTAAAATTCTTTTGTATTCCTGTCCCTATTACCTATTTTCCTCCCATTTCCAAAACATGAAGATCTTACAGAATTCTTCAGAGGCAATTCTTTTGTCTTCGTGTTGGCATTAGGAAAAAAAATTAGAAAGTCTCTCTTTTATCAGAATAGATTGTAGGTTCTCATTTTGTGGGCTATTATGTATTTGGGTGGTATTCACCTTCTTTAGGCTTCTGAAATAATGGCAATGCCATGTTTGTGCTCAAATAGTTTCCTTTGATAAAGATAAAAGCAGATTGCAGGAAGCTGTGATCATCTCAGTGAAGTCTCTTGGGTTTTTCTACAGTAACTTATTTCAGAAAAGCTCAATGATTTAATGTATATTAACTCACTGATGCTCACATGGGCCTGTCTGAAAAAGTGGGAAGGGCTGGTATTTCACCATTATGTGTTCTTACAGACAGGCACAGGGAAACTACTGAAGTGGAATGGAGTGAATTTAATCTAAAAGGCATCTCAGGTTTTAACTCCTTCCTCTGCGGAAAGAACACCCAATGCATGCTCCCGCATAGCACTTAGTACATTGCATTGCATACATTAATTTTTGAGTCTTTCTCTCACACTAGGCGGTGAACATTTCAAGGACACTGCCTAGCGTATAGAACAAGCCCGTAGTGTTTCCTGAAATGACATGGAACCTATCCTGTGTAACTCAGGTTCATTATTGGACCTGGGCCAGATCTGCAGACCCAGTTTTTCTGAATCCCTCACCTATTTATCAGGGATAGATACCTGAGACCCTCCCTCTGACCAAGTCCTTAAATTTCAGAGCATAGAATATTTGTACAAGTAACTGACTTTCTCTAGATTCATATATCTGTATATCTGGTGTTACAAGTTAACCATCTTTTCAAATATGAATAAATAAAGCTTTCTTTCCTGGTGCCTATTTCTCCCAAAGTCACAATTTTTTTAATTACATGTAGTCATTCTCTTAAAGGAAAAAAATGTCCTGTTGAGATGTGGATTACATATATCAAAATTCAGGGATGAGGATAATAATATTGAGTAATACTTGCTTCTTCTTCCTTTGTGTTAGGTGTCATTGTGTTTTACACGTATTTTTACTTATTTACTCCTCAAAATTACCCATTGAGGTGGATATCATCTCCATTTTCCAAATTGACAAACTGAGAAACATAGATTTTTTAAAAAAATATTTTGTATATTCATGAGAGACACACAGAGAGAGAGAGAGAATGTCAGGCAGAGACACAGGCAGAGGGAGAAACAGGCCCCTGGCAGCCCAGTGTAGGACTCAGTCCCGGATCCCGAGATCACGCCCTGAGATGAAGGCAGATGCCCAACCCCTAACCACCCAGGTGTCCTAGGAGAAACATAGATTGAACTAAACTTTGCACAAAATCAACAAGTTAGAGGCAGTAGGCTTCAAGCCTGTATATTCTTCATTTAGAGTTTGTGCTTTTAACTGTGTTTAACTGTCTCTTGGATGGGAATTAATTTCAATTTTTTCACTTTAAACAATTTGTAAGGAAAACAGTAAAAAAATATCTAACAAAGACATCAGGGAATTTTGATAATTGCTGAATCCTTTGGGACCCCCTATCAATAGTAGGCCAAAATTCAGTTGCAGATTATCATTTAAAAGAGGTACAACAATGGCTTATTGTAGATTTTTAGCATTTGATATTTTAAACATGCAACTTTTTTTTTTTTGATTACTTGAATCATAGGTTCCTGACATGTACTTATTTGTCATTTGGTTGAAGCAAGAATTTGAATCCCATGGGCTTTGATATGGTATGGAGGAAGGAGTCAATCACATAGCAAATATTTACTGGGTTGGTTGCTGGGCATTTCATTCTTCTTTTGGTAAAGAAATCTGGGCTTCAGGGGAACCACTCCTACTTCACTTGCAGCCCCTGTACATTGGATGACGCAGCTCAACATCTCTTTGTTCCAGGGTTGGAACATGTAATCTGAGGTTATTCCAATCAGTCATTTCTATTCCCCTTGTTACAGTTATTGTTTCAGAGATGGGCACTGTAATACCTATCAGGGTTTTTGAGCTAAACATTTAAACTCACTTGCTTATGTCACCCCTAACTACTAGACTACTCAGAAGGTTATAGGAAAGGAAGCACAGCTTGCCTGTGGCAGTAGACATTCTTTCTCTGCAAGAGTACTTGCAGCAGTCTAGAATAGCAGTATGGCTCAGGTGCAAGAAAACAAGATTTACACTGTACAAGTGATGAAGCAATGCCCTATACAAGCCAGTATCTTTGGAATGAATGCATAAGCTTAGCTTCCAGGGTCTCTGCAAAGGAAGTACCAGTTATAAGAGTCACTAAACTCAGGGAAGCCCAAAGCATGGCAATCTCATCAGCTATTTTGTTGATTTATAGTTCCTCTAAGTAATAAAGGATCACTTTTATTGTAGAAACGCCTAACAAAATAGTCGACCCTTGACTGTCATCAATTGGCTAGGAGAGCTAGATATCTGACCAATTGTCAGAATCTCATGTGGTGGGGGAAATTATTTTATTAACCATTTATCCGAAGGCACTAAATTCTGGGACTTTAAAAACAAATGGTATCAAGGAAGTAGGCTCTATCTTGCCTCTAGACTTTAACTTGAAAGGATGTATCACAGGACACTTTGTAGCCATGTTTCTGCTATAAGAGAAGAGACCTCTGAGGATGGATCTACGCCAAAAGAAACAAAATTTGGCAAAAGGGGAAGAGTAACTTGGTCCTGGTGGTTTTAATGAACCATAACTCAAAGCTATTTTGTCAGGGCCTTTTCAGTCATTTAAGTCGATATCTTCACTTTGGGCCTAAGCCACTGTGTGTTGGGTAGACAGAATTGAGCCCTGACAGATCAGTATAAAGTTGAGTATTTGATAAATGATAAGTGAATAAATCTGCATTTCTATTTCTGTTCATTTCTTTTTGCTTAGCAAAATGAGGATAGACTTTTTTTTTTAAATGACAACCGTAGACAATTGATGCTTAATGAATGGCAAATATGATGTTTTATCTAGTCCTATACTCAAATTTAGTAGTAAGTAAAAAGAACTATAAAACCTTGTATCAATGGTGGCATTAGAAATAGGTATGTTTGATTATACTTATTCACTTAATGCTTTATTCAACAACTAATTACTGAATATTGTGTGCAGAAGACAAAAAGCCTTTGACTTTGAGTGTAGAGATGGTCAGGTTAAACTAATTTGACAGAATACTTCAGTGAGAAGAGAGAGACTTAGTGCTTGGTCTCTGTGAGCTGTTAAATGAGGGCTTTAGCTGTCTGCTGTTTAACCCCTCATAGATTGTTGAGAGATCATGTCTGCAAAGCTCCTGTCATTAGAGCTGTTACGCTGACCAACTCCACGGGTGGCTTTCACATTTTGTCTCAGTGCATAGCCCCTCTTGGAATTCTGTTGCATGGTGGTCCTGCCTAGCACAAGCCTTTCTTACCCACGGTATCTATCTAATCAGCATATCTGTTATTTTGAACAAGTATAATTCATGGAATAAAATTCAGGAAGCAATTATCTTAGTCCATTTGGATTGCTATAACAGAACATTGTAGCCTAGGAGCTTTATAAACCACAGAAGTCTATTTCTGATGTTTTTGGAAGCTGGGAATTACAAAATCAAGGTGCCTGCAGGTTTACTAGTGAATTTTTGTGTGTGGTTTATGGGCCACTGTGTTCTCACATGGTGGAAGGGGCAAGAGATCATCTGGGGCTTCTTTTATAAAGGCAATAATCCCATTCACAAGGCCTCTACCCTCATAAGCTGATTACATCCCAAAGGCCCTACCTTCTAATACCAATACATCAGGGACTAGTTATCAATATATGAAGGGGGTGGGAGGACAAACGTTCAGTCTATAGCATCAATTTTTCTTTTCTCTTCTTTTCTTTTCTTTTCTTTTTTCTTTTTTTTTTTTTGTAAGCGGGCTCCATGCCTGGTGTGGAGCCCAATGCAGGGCTTGAACTCATGACCCTGAGATCAAAACCTGAATTGAGATCCTGAGCTGAGATCAAGAGTTGGATTCTCAACCGGCTGGGCCACCCAGATGTGCCCCTATAGTACCAATTTTACTTTTGTCTTCCTTTCTCTTTTGAATTTCACTTGGTGGGAATATTTATTTTCCTGCAACTCTTAAGGAAGTCAGGAAGGTGCTCAACTTTTCTGGTTATTCATATCTAACATGAATAGTACTGGTTCAGAAATTAATTACCTAATTCTATACAGTTGTCAAAACTGCACACTTGACTTACAGTCAGAAATGCCCCAGAGCTCAAACTTTCTATTGGTTGGAGGCATGTAGTTATTAAGGGACTGTCTGGACAGCTTCTTTTCTTTTTTTATGTCTTTGTGTTTTACTGTTCCCTCTCTGCCTATTAACCATGATTTTGGATTCCTCTGGGGTTGGAGTGGAATGGAGGGTGAATGATGATGTAAGAAAGAAGGGCAGCAACTTTTTCCCTTCACTGGTACTACAAAAACTGCCCTCACATTCTCTGAACTTGGTGAGTGTTTAAGTATGATGATCTCTGCTGTGGGACTTAAAGTTCTTTAGAGACTCTCCATTTTGTGGAGACCTCTTATCTAGAGTAACCTTGACAAGGGAAGGTGCATCTTGTCTCTTAACCACTTACTTCTTCAGCTCCTGAGAATTCAACCCTTCACATCTAGCTACATTTCTGCTGAGGACCCTTTATCTTTTTGGTCTACTCTCTTAGACAAGATCTAAAATGTCCCCACTCTAGTGCTCTCTTAGCTCCCAGAAAATGCCACAGAATAGTTTGTCCTAATGGCATTTTAGGTAGGATAAATCACTAATTTGCTACCTTACCTTTGCTCTGCCATCAAAAGTTTTTGGCCTTAGATTTCTCAAGTGTGAGTCTGACATCAAGTCCATTTCCCTTCCATTCTGAAAAAGCAGTTATTAGGTTTTCTGAGTAGTCCTTTTGAAGCTTTTTCACCAGATATAAGGCAAGGAAAGACATACCTTCCCTAGATTTTTTTTTTTTTAAGGATGATTAGGAGGGTTCACAGCATTCAATGTTTTTTACTACTTTTTTTGATAGATAGAGCTATCTTTACCCTTGGCCTTTTATACCCTGAATGGGCAAGGAGTTTAAGAGTTATCTAGCTGGTTTTCTGATAGCTTTTTTTAAAAAAATCAATTTTAATGATATACAATTTAGATGATAAAATGCACTTATTTTAAGTGTACAGTTCAGTGAGTTTTGACACATAGACTCACTTATGACCTCCATCATAATCAATATATAGAATACTTCTGTCACCCCCAAAAGTCCCCTCATGCCCCGGTGAAGTTAATTCACCTTCCTAACCCTGAACTTGACGACAAGTGATCCACCTTTTCATACTATAATTCTGCCTTTTCTGCAATTTCCTATAATTGGAATCATACAGTATATACTCTTCTTCTTTTTTTTTTACTAGACACATTTTTGAGATTCAACCACATTAGTTTATTTTCCCCCTCCTGTGTAGTATTATATTGTACAGTTTTACCAGTTTGTTGATCCATTCCTGTTTATGGCCTTCTGGGTTGTTTCCAGTTTGGGCTATTACGAAGTTGCTAATGGCACAGTCTGAGGGAGAGCTGCTTTTCTCTATGGAGTGTGTTCTAGTTTATTCTAAGTTTTTGTTTAAAATTTTGCAATTTTTACATTGTCTCAGAAGATAAATTATGAATTAATAAGCCATTTAAATGATTAATATTGTGTTCATGTGCTATCATGCTTTATATCTTCTTGTAGTCTAAACAGTTATATATTTGTTACCCTTATGATATTGGGCCATTGACAGTGAAAGGGACTTTTATTACCTTATGAGAATGCTCCGGGATGTGTACCTTTTATTGTTGTGTGCAGGTTTTGATGTAGTCCTTCACATGCCCACACAACTGCTTGATAAAGATGAACCACCAACACATGAATGCATTCCACATCCTCCTCTTGGGTATCTCCAATCTATTCTTATGTTTGCTTGTTCTTATTAATCCTCCTGTGATTTGAGAGTTGTCATTGATATTGGTTATCACAGACTTAACTTCTTAGTTCTCCTAAAAGGATTTGGCTTAGAGCTGTCCTACATATAGCCATTTAGGGTCATTACCATCCCCTGGTCTAGTCCAGACTCTAAGTCTCTCTTGGTCCCCAAAGAAGTGGGTGTTCAGATGTAGGCACTTGAAATCATAACAGAAAAAATGAAAGGAAATGGACACTTAGCATAATGATAAGATTAAATACACATAATATTTGCTGTCTTTGAATACTTAAAATTCAAACCTGATGAGAAAGAAAAGGCTGACCTCCCCTACCCCGTTAGGGGGAGTTCTCAAGTGTAGTGTTAAGTTCACTGGGTAGGAGATTTGGGAATCGAATTTTGCTTTGGTAGTCAGAATCAGCTGAAAATTGGATGGGCTGTGATTAAAAAGTCATGAGCTATGCCACTGCAGATGTTTTGAGGTTAGCTGCTTAGTGAGGATTATTAGAGTGCCTGGATTGAATAAGCTTAAATTTCATTTCATTCCTGAGATTTTTAAGAACCTATGAAACTTTTTTTTTTTTAAATGAGTGTCTTATGGGAAACTGCTTAAACCTATTATTGGCTATTGTCTTTAATTCCTCAACTCCTAGGAAAGGAACAATGGCAGAATTTAGAGAACCAAAGACATAAAGAGTTAGAGTATGTGATGGGAATGTTATAAAACAGAAAATACACAAACCAAAGATTAAAAGTGGCTATGACTACATGATCTCTTACCTTAGAGTGATGAGGTGGGCAGGTCAAAAAAGCAACCAACCAAACACACAAACTTTAGAGGAATATGTTGCCATGATTTCTCACCTTAAATCTGTAGAACAGTAGGTATGTGAAGTACTACTATTGCAACCTGCTGGTTTTCACCAAAAGACATCAGACTGGCATCTCTTTCTTCTAATTTGTGTCTTATTTTGGTAAACTAGGGCATCTTTTTCATTAAAACGCAGAGTTGAAATTTCTGTTATTAGCTCCCCTATAAAATTTTGATCACAACAATGAAAAATTTCATGTGTTTACCTAAAGACCTCCAGGCTAATCAGATTCTGGGGGAAATACTGTACTAACATTGACTTGGTAATCAAGATACAGTTACTGAGTTGCTTAAGTAGATGAAAAACAGCTTTTTTCCCCCTATGATATTCCCAGATCAATTTTTTTGAAGCTTCATTAACTGATTTGCATTGTTATAGTTACTTGACACAGAGTTGATATACAAAGGCTTATATAACAACAGAAAAACAGTTCAGCAGTATAGTTTTAAAAAAATCACTTTTCAGGAAATACATGTTATACTTTATTTGTCTTAAAAAAAAAAACCCCATGTATTTTCCTGATTACAGTGACATCTATTTTCTAGTTAAGCAAGCCAATTATGCTTTCTGTTCTAAGTGCTGCTTTATGGGTATTTCTTTTTCTTGTTTTAAAGGATAACATCTTTCTAATCAGCTGAGTTGGGAATTTCATAGTTTGTATGCGCCTCAGCACAATTTTGTATTCATAACTAACTAATAAAATTAGTGGTTGGGCTTTCTAATTCTGATATTTTACATGAGGGTGAGTTTCATTAGCAGAATATCTGCAAGTGTGGTACGTAAAGAACTCTGCCAAATGATGCTTTAGAGAATCAAGTATTAGGTAACAGATCAACCTTTGGACGAGAGCATCATATTATGATGCTTCCTGGAGTTCATCAGTAGTGCAAAGACACACTGGGTGGCAAGCACATTGGGATGGTGAGATAGTTTCAGTAGAGGAAAGGTAGACATTCATTCTGTTGAGCAACACAGATAGGCTGGACTATAGGATGAAAGCACACAGATAGGCTGGACTATAGGATGAAAGCTGTTCCTGGGGTTTCACCCAAGGTGATATCAGATAAACAGTTGTAGCAGTGGCATCATAATGTGTTCATGGTAAACCATAAGAAAACATTCATTTCAGATGATTATAATAAAATTTGGCTGATTTACATGTCAGTTTGAAAAAACATATTAAAGAGTAAAAGCTGGACATAAACAAGGATATAAGTTTCTGTTAGCTGAAAGTCATTGTTGTTTTGCTAACCCTACTTATTTTTCCTCAAAGCCCCCCGTAGTAATTAATTAATAAACTCCACTAAACAGATGGAATTCTGCCCTATGCTGTTAGGATTTCATGTGGGCAGGAGATGTGTCTCATTTGTCTTTCCAGTTCCTTGGGAGGGAGGCATGGTAGAAGAAGCTTGCATTCAGAGGCTATAAAACGAATCCCAGTTGATGACTGGAGGGCTACTGCTGTGGTGGATGTAGATGAGAATACAGAAGAAAGCTCAAGTCCTTAGTGGAGGTGGAGCTCAGATTGCTGTGCCTTGCTCACCTAATTCTGGAATAGAGCTGAATGTAGCCAAGTGTAGCTTTCTTAAATTCCTAGATGATACTTCTATCCAGTAGGAAAATCATGTAATGAATCTTTGTTTTAGAGATAGAGAAATGGATTTAGCTCATACTAAGCTTGTTTTGGGGGTGTCTGTGTGTGTATGTGTATGTATACTTGTAGAGTGGATGCATACAAAAAAAATGAAGGAAAAAAGAATGTATTATGTGTAAAAAGCATTTTCTCAGGGCACATGGATGGCTTAGTCAGTTAAGTGTCTGCATTTGGCTCAGGTCATAATCCCAGAGTCCTAGGTCCAGTTCCATATCAGGCTTTTTGGTCAGCAGGGAGTTTGCTGCTTCTTCTCCACCCCCTGCTTGTGCGTGCGGGTTCTTTCTCTCTCTCATATAGGTATAGATATAGATATAGATATAGATATAGATATAGATATAGATATAGATATAATAAGTAAAAATAAATATTTAAAAAGCATTTTCTCCTAATTTTCAGATTAGTAAATGTACAAATACAGATAGCCCAAAAGCTAGAATCTGGTCTTCTGTTCATTGTTTTGTTCAAAGTCTATATTTCAAAGGGAATTAATTTTCTCATTTCTTACTCTGTAATACCTTCTGAAGCATTCATTCTTTGAACAAAATACCTTTTTGAATATTTTCACTGAATATTCTTAACAAAAAGTGAATTCCAATTCTAAGAGTCATTTAACTGGAATCCCTAAAGTTATAACTTTGATGGGTTTTAAATATAGCAAAAATATTTCTGGGAAACATATTACATTTCACATGAGACATTATTTCAGAAATAACCTCATGAACCTTAGATTAGATATTTTTAATTATCTTGTGTGGAATAGGATTTGTTTCTAATTTATCTGAGTAGTCTACAGAATCATTTGGGATGAAGGCCCTTTTCATTTTGACAGGTTGTTTAGTGTTATTAGCATTGACAGAATGCTAGAATATAAAAAATGCTAATAAACGCTAACATTAAAACCATTTTCCTAGAATCTATTCCTTTATGCATAAAGGACTGTGACTTAATACCAAAAAGTGGTAGAAAGAAACTGATATGCATAATAGCTTTTCTTGTCCAGCAATAGTCCATTTTTAAAAGGTTTGGTATAACAAAAGCCTGTTCTTTGGGAAATATTTCTATCAATATGAGGTTAGTTGGAGAACTAATTACTTCATTCATTATGGTCTTACCAATTATCAAAAATGCAGTGTGTACAGAGTGCTTGAGATAGTTGAACATTAAAACCAAATTCAAATTAGTGGCAGAAGTGATATTTCAACTTGCGTTATTATTAGCTATGAGGCAATCTGCACAGCTCCTCCTACATCCTCCTCTTTTCAACTTTCCCTCAGATTTAGAACTAAACTGCATTGTGTTGAATGAAGGAGTGCAAGACCACAGGGCTCAAGGAATGCTATCAGAAACCCTGAGTTCCTGACCTGTTTGTCTTGTAGTAGAGAAAAGCGTTTAAAGATATTTGATATAAAAATAATCCTAACTTCTTCCTGGGCTGAGTTGAGGATCCCTGAGTATTTTAGCAGGCTTGGCATGGGGTTGATGTATAAGAAGGAAAGAATAGGAGAGTGGGCCTGATTCACAGGGAATGCTAGAAAAGATGCCTTTGGCTCTTGCAGCTAAAGGATCTCAAAGGAGAAGATAACCAGTGTTTTCAAGAGAGGAAGCAGTTTTGTTATTTAGTGTTGATTGAGCATGGGAAGTTCTAATTTGCATATTTTGAATACCAAGAACCAAATGAGTAGAAGAGATGCAGCACAGCACAGTAAGAAGAGACTTATGTCATTCCAGCATTAGTTTGAGCTTTAGCTTTGTAATAATGAGAAAGTACAAGCTCTAAGCCTCTATTTCCTTGTGTGTTAAATGAATGCTGGTCTGTATCAGTGGTTTTAATGTCCTAGGGATATTTTGGAAATCCGTGGGGATGTTGTTAATTGTCAGAATGATTGAGGGAACTCATCTCACATTTATTGTAGGGAAAACCAAAATACCTAATATTCTGAAATGCGTAAAGGGATCTTGCACAACAAAAAATTGTCCTGTATCCAGTATGACTTTTCAATGTCTCATTACATTCATATAGGTAAATAAAACCTGTTTATAATTTCCTGAGCCTATAAAATTATTGTATATTTATAATGAATTATTTTTTGTTTGGTTTTAAGAAATATAAATACAAAAGCTAACAGGTGTTATATTTTACTGGATTCATTATGTGTATATTGGGATAGAATTTTCATTCATTTTCTTTGGGATTTTTAGAGAGTTGTTCATGACATCAAGGAAATGATGTTCCTATAGAATACTCCTCATGGAGTCTGAGTTGCTGATAACTGTTATGTCAGTTTGCATTTGTAGCAGTGGCAGTCCCAGTGATTAATGCAGAGTTTGCATCTGACTACTTTTGCTGGGTTTCCTAGTAGAGTTGTACTCAAGCATCTACACTTTGGAATGCAGAATTCATTTTAAATTTCCTTGTCATTCTCAATTTCATTACAGTATGGAATAATACTCACCCATTTAAAACTATGTAGGTTGGTTATATTATTTTTTAATTTCCATTTCAAGATAATAAAGGAGCCATTACTAAATAGTTGATATAAAATGAGGTGTTAGATCCATGGGGTTAAGAACCGCTGGACTGGTTTATCTTCCAAATCACTTCCACTGTTATCAACCTTTATCCCTAGATAATCTGACTATAGCATGTGCTTTCTAATCAATAGCTGTCTGAATTTGTTTGTCCTATTGTACTGGGAAAAAATTGTTTGTTTGTTTTTTAAAGATAGTATTATGGAAAGAACCAAGAGAATAATGAGGAAATGACTTGAAATAGGCTGTGATAAGAGAACAGTAGAGAGGAGTTTGTCTCCTTTTCTTGTATTTCCTAAGTTTTGAAATTACTGTGATATGCCTGCAACTTGTTACCAGAGTTTAAGATAAAGTAATACATGGTTTTCAAATATATGATTGAATATATAGCTAAGAAAACAGTTCCCAAAGTTTTTACATTTCTTAAGCATTTATCTTATTCACACGCATACTAATTTTAGCTTTCTAAATGTATTATTTGTAATAAAATTGTCACTACAAGTCTTAATACAATTATTGGAATAATTCTCTGAAACTTAAAATGTTAATGTCAAATATGAATACAAATTATTTTTTTGGAATTACAAAAGAAATATTCCATTATGGGTAGTTTAGCTTAGAGAAGGTCATACTTTCTCATGCTTCATGTCTGTGTAAATATAATTTTCTAGGGGAGGTCTTTCCTTCTTTAGCCATTCTATCTAAATTAGGTCCTTCATGCCATTATTTTTTTAGAACTTTTTATTTTGAACAATTCTAGACTTAACAGTTTTACAGACAAAACAGATTTTCCACTTGCCCTTTGACAAGTTTCTCCTAATATTAATGTTGAATATAACCATGGTATGTTAATCAAAATAACAAATTGATATACTACTAAGTAAATTATAGGCTATATTTGGATTTCCTGTTTTTCCACTTATGTATTTATTCTGTGTCAGTATTGTCCAGGATCCTATATTGCATTTAGTTGTCATAACCTTTTAGTTGCTTTTGATCTGTGACAGTTTCTGTCTTTCCTTATTTTTTCATAACCTTGGCACTTTAGAAGAATACTGGTTGGGTCCTTTGTAGGGTGTGCCTCAATTGGATTTCTCAGATGTATTCTCCTGGTTAGGTGGAGGTTATGGATATTGGGAAGAATGGCACAAAAATAAAATGCCCTTATCAGGGCATCATATCAGGGGATACATGATATTTATAGGTCTTATTATTGGGGAGTTAACCTTGATCACTTGATTAAGGTGGTGTCTACTAGGTTTCTCCACTATAAAGTTAGTATATTTTACTTTTTGATAAGTATTTGTGGTGAGATACTTTAAGGCTATGCAAATATCATACTTCTCCTTAATCTTTCACCATCTAATTTCAGCATTCATCAGTGGATCTTGCCTGCAGCAGTTTTTACTGTGGTATTGTAATGGTGGGTTTTTAATTCTTGTTTCTTCTACATTTATTAATTGGAATAGTTAAGTGATAGTTGTCCATTTATTCATTTATATCAATTTGGACTTGTGACTACTCATTCTTTGGGTTAGAATTCAGTATTATCAAATTTTATTCACTAGGCAAATAATAATAACTGAAATCTGTTGAATCCATCCAATGGGCTAGAAGTTCTGCTACTTTATGCATTTTAACGCTATCCATCATGAGTTTCAGTTGCTCCTCCTCCTCATATTTCACATATAAGAAAATGCAAGCTTAGCTATTAAATTATTGATAAGGAAAAAAATGTAAATTCTAGAACTGTCTATTTCAAATTCCATGGGATTTTTTTTCACCATTTTTTATTGGCAGATACTTTTCACTTTATAAAAATGCACAAATTTTATTGATGAAGCTAAATAAAATACATGGATTTGATTCTAAAGCAGTTTAATATTTCCTAATTGTTACATATCACATGTGCTATACAATATCACTCTCTCTAAGATTCCATACCAAAAGATGTTTTTAGTTTTGCCAAGTAACTTCCGATATCATTTTATCATTTATTTCTCAAAACAACCTTGAGAGGAATATACAGTTTGTATAATTATTGCAATTTTGTGAAGAAACTTAGAAACATGCTGTTGGCCCACAGTCACAGAGCTAGTATGTGTTCAAAATTTGAACGCAGAACCTTTGATTTCCAGAGAAATTAAATTTCCATAACTGTCAGTTATTATCTATCATCAGAGAGGTGTAACATGTGCTTAGAATTTGACAAATGTATTGATATCTCATTATTAAATTGACCATCATAAAAAAAAAGAATTCAGTATTATCATTCTTTAAAGTTTTGCTCAAATTGTTCCAACCTCAGCCATTGTGATCTTTCAGATCAGCTCTCATGGCCTTCTGAGGTTTCCTCACTCCCTCCATCCCCTCCCTCGCCTTTGATCATTTCTTTATGTTCAAGTATCACAAGGTTCTCTAGGCTCATTTTTTATTTTTCCTTGCCCCTGCCCTGGTTTCAACTACTTCTTCAAGGAGCCCTATTTTAAATGTATATTTTTATCTCCAGAACTATCATAACTTGATACCATTCAAGAAGCATATATTTTTATCAATAGCCACTTATTTTGGACTTGACAATTTTATTTTCTGCAGTGCAAAAATGTTTGATTTGCTCTACGCATACAGGAAGTTTATGGATTGCTAGATTATCATCTGCCTCAGTAAACATCTAGTAGTTTATATTCATTTAACTACTCCCCTCCTTTTTGTACTTACCTTTGTTTCTCCATCTTTGTATCATTATTCGGAGTTTTATCTACTCATTCAGTGAATACCGGTGTTCTAGGCACTAGACTTAACAAATACATGCTACAGAAAGGTCTAGTCTCCCATAAAACTCCCATTTAAGTAAATGGCTTTCTTAAAAACCAAAATCAAAACACTTTCTGGAAAGTCATATCTTATAACTGTCCCAAAACTACCAGAATTTGTATATCATGAAAGCCTCTTAAATAGACCATTGAAAAGAAATCTGCTTATTCCTATCTCAAGAACAGAGTACACGTAGGAAGTCTAAACCATAAAGTAAACATCACCTAGTTTTAAATTTAAGACTTCTTGACAGACTTCCATGGCTCCTCTGGATGTCCACATGCAGGCCTATCTTGAACGGGTGTGTTGGTGAAATGCATGGGCACTATGGGACTCATAACATTTCTTTGGAGACCTAGCTATGCTGTCTATTAGCTGTGTGAGTTTAGACCCCTTAGGTGTTTTTACTCTATTTGTTTACTTCCAAATGTGAAACTAATTCACATACTAGTTATGAGGATTAATGAAAAAAATTTCCTTGATATTCCCTAGAGGAACAAAAATTCTTAACATTAGTAGAATCTATATGTATGATATCTAGGTCTCTTATGAAGTAAATCTAATAGGAATGTTATGGAAATAAGGGAAGATCTTTTATAATTTCCCAACTTAAGACATGTGGGTTTAAGTCCATCTATACCCAAAGCTGTTGCTGAAGTGCCTTCATAACCTGATCTCTTTAATTGAATTTTTGTAATAGTAGAGCAGGAATCATGTCTTATTAGTTTTTTAATCTTCAGGACTATTAATGTCTGGCTAATGATATTTTACAAAATAAATATTTGTTAAATGAAAGCTCTTCCTTCTTTGTAAAAAAATAATTTGTATTTCTGTAACCATAGAGTGAATGTAGGAGCATATATATATATATATATGAGGAAGTAGGAATAAAGGCCCTCTATGTTCCCCTCAAAATTCTGAAAGAGGGAAGGAAAATAAGTGTTGAGATTCAACACACCTATCAAAAATACAGGAGATTAACAAATTGTGAAACCATTTTAGTTATGTCAGGTTTGTGCATCTTCTTATTGTATGTAATTGTGATGTTTTCTGTTTTATAGTTTAAGAAATTACTTATTTATTAAATATATTTATTCCATGATATAATGTATTCAGATTATTTATTTAGAAGAACATATTATTATATATTGTGAATAAATTGATGTCCTTTTTCACATGTTGCTAATTATGTGTTTTTTTATAATCAATTTCTAAGTGTTCCCTCATTAATCTGAGCAAATTATAGACTGCATTGAGGAAAACAAGTCATGATTAGCTTCTTTATTATACCACAAAAGTAGTTTATTTTTACCTAGAGAAAAGTCTGTTTGCTCCTAGCTCATATTGATTCAATAAACAAATTAGAAAGGCAGCAATAAGCAAATAGCAAAGTAGTCTAAACAAAGCCATGTGATTATAATTTGCTTTTTAAATTTTAAGGTGTTCACAGCTTACAATGGGAGATTTCTGGAAAGCAAGTAAGTCTATACTTGAAAATCTGACTCTGAGTCAGTGGTCAGAACATGATGAGCTGGAGAAAGGCAATGTTTAGGGGATCCCTGGGTGGCGCAGCGGTTTGGCGCCTGCCTTTGGCCCAGGGCGCGATCCTGGAGACCCGGGATCGAATCCCACATCGGGCTCCCAGTGCATGGAGCCTGCTTCTCCCTCTGCCTGTGTCTCTGCGCCTCTCTCTCTCTCTGTGACTATCATAAATAAATAAAAATTAAAAAAAAAATTTTTTTAAAAAAAGAAAGGCAATGTTTAGCTAGGGCTCTGTTACTTCAATCTAGAGCTCTTTATCTTGATTTGCTTAATATTTCTCTTGAAGAAGCCATTCTAGGGGGAAAGGGGTTTAGAAATCACTTCTAAAAGTGTTCTTGTATTTAATCAATAAGGCTTTTGAACAAAAGATATTCAGTGTTTTAAAAGAACAATTCAAGAGGGCTGAAACTGCATCCTGCATGTCTCTTGAGAGTAGTTCAGTAAGGTGCAAATAAAATGTCAAACAGCAGTTGAGGAATTCAGTAATAAGCATGGAAGATCACTCTTTGAGTGATGTTCATGGATTTGTAGTAAGTAAAATGTGGTCTGCTGCTTGTTTTCTATATTTGTCAGTGATTTTTCTCAGGGCCTTATATTCAATATCTTTCTTGGCCCTCAGTGTAACCCAGTGATAAAATACAAAGGTGTTCACAGGGGTAAGACAAGGCTGACCTTGTTTCAGTATAAAGGGAAGGGCAGAGTGTTAGGAAGCATGGTCCTGCACCAAATAACTGTGCACTCTTGGTCACTGGTTATCTAGGTCTAAACTAGTGCGTTGACAGCATGATGCATTTGCTTTCTTCTTGCTCTAAATTTCTTCAATTTCTCGATAAGCCAGAATGAGGTTATCAGTGATGGGTTTTGAATAATATTATGTAATACACATTCACTATATTCAAACTACAAGACCTACTATCTACCTGTTGTACTCTCTGTCTCTTTTAAGGATTTCATTAGTGTTTTTCCCATAGAAGATAAGGTAGAATGATGTGGAACTTAGAAAGATGAAATGTGGTATTAGGAGACTGCTGACACTCCTCTGGTCACCCCTCAGGTCACCTAAGAGAGGAAGATCCAAAAGTCAACACTAAATAAGACAAATGGCCAATGAGAAAGAGAACCTAAGTCTGTGATGTTTTCTAGTATCTAGGTCTCCTAGGGCTAAGGGCCCCAAAGTCTTTCCCTTGGCTAATTAGATTAAGGCACTAGTGGCATCACTCACCATCAGGATACCTCCTGCCAATAGCTCTCCCATTGCGTGTCTTTGCTCTGGGTCTGATAACTGATCACCTTTGGGTCTAAGAGTCAGCAACAACCTGCTGTACTAGTCCTTTGGGCATTATAGTTATCTACCCCTTGACATACCTTCATAAACAGTCCCTTTGTTAAACTTTGCTCAAATTTTCCAATTTGAGTGTGTTGTCTGTTCTTAACTGGTTATGGGACCAAGTGAAATTGAAAAAGCAGGACTGTTAGAGGATCCAGATTCTCAAATGAGATGTTGATTTAGGTAAGAATGATACAGTAAGTAGTATTACCACATACAGTAGGCTGAATAATGGACCCTAAAGATGTCCAGTACTAATCTTCAGAATCTGTGGATTTGTTATATAGTAAAAGAGACTTTGCAGATGTGATTAGGTTAATAATCTTGAGATGGTAAGATTAGCCTGAATTATCCATGTGGGCCCAATGTAATCACAAAGTTCTCAGAACAGGGCATCAGGAAGGTTGGCATTTAAGAAGAAGATATGACAGTGGGAGTGAAGGACAGAGCCATGCCATGGCAGGAAATGGAATATGAGCCAGAGAATACAAGGCAGTCTCTACAAACTGGAAATGGATTCTCCCCTAGAGGCTGCAGAAGGAATGCTGACACCTTGATTTTAGAACTTCTGACCTCCAGAACTATAAGATAATAAGTTTGTGTTGTTCTAAACCACTAAATTTGTGGTAATTTGGTATAGCAGTGATGAGAAACCAACACATAAGATAATAGGATCAACAGTTGGTTAGTTTCCATGGATTTATGTATTTCCGTTTTTACAAACTTTTGAATGTATGTAAGAATAGAATGGTATAATGACCTCTTCTGTTGTAATTTAAAAACATCTAGTAGGAGCCAGCTTCTTTCACCTGTAGTAGGCAATCTTTTTTAGCTTCCTAGCATCTGAACCTCTTTGCTGTGTTTTGAGGAATTTATCACCTTATGTGTTCTTAATGGAGGCAGAACCTACCTCGTCCTATCAAAGTGAAAGTTACAGTTACTTTCCTTCTAAACATTTCTTTTTGCTGGGCTTCAGGCCCAAGCCCTAGACTTTGCCAAGTAGATGCACTATGCCATTCTTTAGAATCAGTAACAGAAGCAGATGGTAGCAGTTGCAAAGGGAGGGCTCAGGCTGGCAGTGGTGGTAACTGCAAGAGGTTCTTGGTGACAGCAACAGCAGTTTATTAACTGCACCAGTTTTGCTGTAGGATGTGGCATTTTGTTGCTAGTTGTATAGTTTTGAGCCTAATTTTCCAGACTCTGAATGATTTGGGCAAATTATCTTGGTCTTTAAATCAGCCAGAGTTGGTTCATTGGTTTATGTTGCTTGAAACCAAGAACCTAGTTAATAACACATTTTTTTCCCATTCTGCCATCCTTATTTTTGTCAGTTTTACCTTTAGGCAAGCTTTTCTCTTTACCTCACTATAGCTATAGCTGTTATGGGAATTATAGGTAGACATGATAACCTCCCAACAAAGAATAAACCACCCATATTTGTTTCTTTCTTAAGGGTGGAGACCCATTCACTTCAAGACTCTTAGCTGATTTTCTCTCACTCCCATGGATTAGAACTACATCTCCCATTGGTTTATAGCCTCAATCACTATTTAGGGAAAGGAAATCCCATTACTATCAGTAAGATTAGTAAGAACCCTACTAGATGGCTCTGGAGGTGGGTGAATACCTGTACAAAATGAGCTTTGCTTGAAAAGAAGGGTGGAAAATGCATCTTGCATAATAAATCAACATCATCAGCCACAAAGTTTCTGTGAAGAATAAATAAAACAATACATATAAAGATTTTCACTGTACCTTGCATACCTGAAGCATTCAAATGAAAATTTCTAACATTTATAACAAAATCCCTTGGGAAGCTGTGCAGAATACATATAATTCAGACTTCAAGACTCAATGAAATAAAATATTTAGATGTGGGGACTACTTATGAACAGTTTAGAAAGTTCCTTAGGAAGGGTGCCTGGCTGGCTCAGTCAGAAAAGCATGCAATTCTTGATTTTGGGGTAGTGAGTTCGAGCCACACATTGGATGTAGAGATAACAAAACAAAACAAAAACTTAAAAAAATGCTTACATTTATTAAAAAGAAAAAAAAACCCACAGAACTTAGTTGATTCTCAACATAACCTTAATTTAAGAGTCACCAAAGAGGAATGGTGGTAGTATTTTAAGATGGATTAGTGTCTTCGGTAGGGCAGTTTGTTAGAGCAGAATGAGAGATCAATTCATAGCATATGGTATTACACTGTAGAGGGCTGTTGACAAACGAAATCTAGAAAAAGTGACTCTATTATACTTCAACTTAACAATGAGAGTTTTAGAGCTATTTAACAAAGGGTTTTTTTCCGGGGAGATCTTCTACTTAGGAAAATTTCCTACTGCTTCTTTCTCTTAGGTCATGGGTTAATGTTAAATGGCTGGCAAATTAAAGACTAGTAAAAGATAACTGTCATCATAAAGAGCTGTTGAAACCAGAGAAAATAAAGGCTTGATTTGCCCATAGGCTAGGAGGGTTACTACTATTCTGGGAAAGATGGATTTATTTTCTGGTTCTTCCAAGTTACTCAGCTCAGTGGTTTTTAATTTAACTGGCATCTCTTTAATTGGCTGACATCATTCAGGGTTTCACCTGGAGATGAAGTACAGGAGACTGGTGGGAGAAATTGCATCACTGGGAAAAAATGCATTTAACCTTGTTTCCTTTGGACATGGATAACCCTGTACTGCCTGCTAATCATTAAATAAGTAAAAATTAAAGAGGTGATAAAAAAATTAGTCATACATTTAGTGAAAAGCACAATATGATTAAAATGAACATAATGTCAAAAGCAATCAGATCAAAGGATCTCAAGTTTGAAAATAACATACCCATGTGGAGGGCAGCAAGTGTTCATACTGGGTTTTAGAGTATTCAGGACATAAGCCAGGTTGTGGGTTAAAAATTAATAGAAGGCATGGATACAGCAACTCTGAACAGTTAAGATGCTTTTTCAAATTAAAAATGAAGAAATTTAAGATGATTATTTGAGAATTCATAGGAAGGTCTTTGTTTTGTTTTTAGATACAAGGAGCTTAAGGATGCTTAAAGGCTCCTAATGGGTTCATTAGAAAGATACACGTGGCAGATAGAAAATATCAAAGCAAGTATTTATAAGTTCTGAAAAAGGTTGGAGGAGCAAGGATATATAATTTGCCGGAGCAGGGTCGGTGGTGGGTCTTATCTGGGAGGAACAGATCCTCTCCCTCTCCAGGTCACTGTGTGTGAATGCTCTTGGATTTTGTTTTATGATGTGAAGTTGACAGAGTGTCTATATGGCTGTATTTTCTCTGTGAGGAAGAACAAGAGATTATCTGAAAGAGGTAGAGAAACTTGGGATTTTGAGACACTGGAGAGAGTTGAAATATCTCTAGGACAATGAGGAAAATGTTACCTAAGGAAGGTAGTCCTATTAAAGGCATCAGTCTGCCTTGTCATCAGTTCAGTGGTTTTTGCCAGTAGTACACAGGTCTCTGGGGGCAGGGAGGAAGAGACACATATTTAGGTTCATGCAGGTGTGGAGTTTCACTAGACAGGTTTGAGGAAAGAATAAAAAGTTGAGGCTAGGGTATTGAAATGATGGCATTTAAGCAAGATAAGGAAGGAGTGAAAAATGAAGTAAGCAGATCAAGAAAGAAGTACTAATATGAGCAAGGGGAGAGGTAGCTGTGCAAAGAGAAATGTAAAAAACTGTAGTTGGAAAGTAAAATACTTGAATTCATGATTTTGCAGGTGATAACCAGATTCTGGTTAAGAGATTCATGGTTAATTTATGAGAATGAGCTGCTGAGATAACATTAAAGATGAGGTGGTCAAGAAACCAAGTGATCATGGTGCTGTCCTTTAAAATCTTCCAGGATAAGAGTTGGAATGGAAGTGAAGATTGCTAGATAAGGCCTAAATGAATACTCTTCAGTAAGTGAGGAGAAGGTCTAGGGGGTGAGTTAGATGACAGCAAAGAGGAAGGCTGGAGCATGTTATAATAAAAAAAAAATGTGAGTCTCAAAGGAGCAGAAATTTTAATAAAAGTATTCATCTAGAAGTGAATATAAGGCACATGGATGATTCTGAATCACTGTTGGACCTCAAGGAATAAGAGATGTATGAGAATAAACAGCCTTCCCTTGAAGTCACTACAAAGGAAAAATATTATCTTCACGGTCAGTCAGGTTTCAGTTCTTATGAGAAAGTGGCATGTCTCCCCCCACCCCCTATAATCTATCTACTCCCATGGTTTCAATTACAATATAAATAATTCCCAAGATGAGATCTCTAGTTTAGGATAGTCTTTGGAGCTCCCTCCAGACATGTATAATCTGCTTACTGAACATCTTCATTTGGTGTCCCCTAGTCATCTCAAAATAAATTTCCAAATATGAACTCATTCCTAGCTTTTCTCTCTTTCACCATTCCATAATTCTATAAATGTCATACCATCAATCCAATTGCACAAACCCACAGTGAAATCCTTGACATTTCTTTCACCTCTGTATCCAGTCTTTCATCAAGCCCTGTTAAATCTGTTTCCTGAATCTATTTAATCTCACTGCCACCACATCTAATTCAGAACAAAATTTATTTTCTTTCCTTCCATCTTTCTTTCCTTCCTTCCCTCTCTCTCTTCTTCCCTCCCTCCCTCTTCTAAATTACTTTGCATTCTTCTCACTAGTTTCTGAATCTAGATTTTTCCCAAATCCATTCCCTGTGCTACAGCCAAAGTAATATTCCACAAAGACAAATCTCATTATGTTACTACCTTGCTTAAAACTATCTGTGGTATCCCATTGTCCCTAAGATAAAGTTGAAACCAGCACTGTCCAGTAGAAATGAGAGCCATATATGTAACTTAAAGTTTATAGTGGCTACATTTAAAAAAAACATCAAAACAAAAACAAACCCAAAAATCCACATAAAATTTTAATATTTTAGATATAATGGATTAAATAAAATCTGTTACTATTTTGATAAAATTCGTAATTTTTCAAAAATTAAGATATTAAAAAATTATGCTAAGTCTTTAAAATCCAGTGTGTATTTTACACATACAACTCATGTCAGTTTGGACTAACCAAAATTTCAAGTACTCAATAGCCACTAAAGAGTAGTACCATATTGGATAGTGTATGCCTATCATCTTTAAACCAACATAACAACTCTTCCTTTATCTGGCTCCTCAGTTCCTTATTCACCTTTTTCATCCCCTACTCTTTGTTCCAACAATTTTTAATTAGAGGCTCTTAGAACTCTGGATTTTATACTTGCAGTTCCCTGTCTAGAATGTAATTCCTCTATCAGGGAATTTTTTTTTTTTTTTTTGCCTAAGTTCCCCTGAAAATGAGTCTAAAACAAAGACTCTTGAGCTACACTTTTACTAGAGAGCCTCCTCCCAGGGAACAGAAGTCAGGGAGGACCAGGGTAAAACAGAGAAGGAAGGAGGGAGAGCCAAACAAAGAAGTGAAATAAAGTTTCTCTCCATTTCTCTTCAAGGAATTTGTTGCTAAGTGGTGCTAAGACTAGACAGCACTCAGAGAAGCCTAATTCTCCCTGGATAGTCCATTGGTTTGGGGAATAGGGAAGGTTTTATCCATGATCCTTCCTTTTTCACTGGTCAGAGTTTCACCTTATGTGCTGTTAAATCCCCTGCACTTCAGGCTGCAGGTATATAGTCATAGAGTAAGTTCTGAGGGATCAGCAAGGAAGCCCTGGTGTGGGAGTTGAGACATTCAGGGTTGAGGTGAAGCAGTTTGGGTTGCGACTACATGAAATTGGTCAGAGATTGCCAAAAGCTGGTCATCTCTATGGTAGCTGAAATAAGAGCTGGGTAAGATTGAGAGAATCTGAAATTGTGCATAAGAATATCTGACACATTGGGTAATCTCTACTTATCCCACTGGGATTAGCTCATTCACACCCTTGGGGGAGCTTTCCCTGATCCTAAGACAAAAATTAGATCCTTCTAAAATGTTCTTACAGTCTCTTATTCTTACTTCCCTATAATAAAACTCATATATTATTCTTGTAACTTGTAGTGATGATTTGTCTTTCACATAAAACTGGAAGTTCTGTGAGGCCAGGTTTATGACTCTCTTTCACTATGAGGTTGTCTTGCCCTGCAGTGCTTCACACAGTTCACTCTCTCATACTGTTTAGGGTGCCTCAATGAATATTTATAGCATGAATAATTAAAATTTGAGTTAGTAAAATACCTTGTGTTTTTCACAGCAAGCCTCATTAGCAAAAGTATCTTCAGAACATTAACTGATTACTAAGGGTTAGTTTGTTGACTTGTTAAGCCTTTCATGGACTGTCAGGCTGTAAACTAGAATAATGTCACAGTGGAATGCTGTCTCTTAGTTTCACTTGTTTTGCAAATGAGATTTGTCAGGTCAGGAGTTGAAATGCAAGCTCCTTTTTTTTTTTTTTTCTTTTTCTTTTTATTTTAAACCACTACTCTTCGGTGCTACAGCTCTCATTAGAATGTTGCTTCAGTGTTCCTATCTGATATGAAAGAAACTGAAAGCTAAAAAGGAAACCTCAGGCTTCCAGAACAGCAGGTCTATCAGGCAGCACTCTCAGCCCTGTTTTTAAGCTGTGTCTTTATTGAGAAAAGGTTCTGACTACTGCATTGTGCCCAGTGAGGAAAGCTGGATAAAGGAGATGTAGCAAAGGGAAGTGGTGTCAACTTTCATTCTGAATTTTTCTGTGCCATCTTCAGTCAACTTATGTCCCTGCAAAGTTATGCTGCCTACTGATATTCCCACCTGGAGGCCCATCGCTGAGTAATGTCCTTGAAGTCATTTCATGCATTCTAGCTAATTCCAACCCTATTAAGTATTCAGTATTTTTTTTGGAACCAGTGAAGCTAATGGAAAAAACAATGTGGAACTTCACTTTACCCACAGAATTATTCAACCAGAATTTTTATGACCAAAAAAGGATTAGAAGCTGGGTAAAATATCTAGAGCCTTTTAAAAGCATATAGAGGTGATTCAAATCTGAAATGACAGGAAATGATTCACCTTATCTTAGAGAAGACTGACATATGAAGTCACTTGTTTAGATTAGTAGCCTCCATTTGCCCAGCAAAGGCATTTCACTGTATTGTTTTTCAGATATTTTGAATCTTAAAGCAAAAATAAATTTTAAAAAGCTTATTAAAAGTAGTAATAAAAAAGGTATTGACGGAGCCTAAATGCTACAAAACACCAGAAAATTGTGAAGTGGGAATTTCTTACTACCTCCTGGATGAAAAGGAGAAAATGTCAACAAATCACAAAAATATAGACTATTGAACTCAATATAAAGTTATATCAAGAAATGTTAAGTTGAAGAGGAGGAATTAAGATGGCAGAGAAGTAGGAGGACCTAGAACTTGCCTTGTCCCTTGAACACAGCTAGATAGTTATCAAATTATTTTGAACACCCAAGAAATCAATCCAGAGTTCTGTGAGAATAAAAACTGTAAGTCTACAAGTAGAAAAGTGATCACTTTTTGGAAAGTAGGAGGCGCTGAAGTTCACTTGAGTGACATATAGCTGTGGATGAGGTGGCAGGGAGGGAGCCTGCTTATAGAGGCCACCATAAAGTATCAGAAACCTCAGAGTGCAAAATCTGAATGTTTAAATTTGCTACTTTGGGTGGTGTGCCTGGATTAAAGGTGCTCAGGTGGCAAAGAGGCTAAGAATCCTAGGGGTAAGAAGGTGGTCTGAGGATCCCCTGGGTCACAGAAACATGGGTGATACCAAGGTGCAGTGCTGCTCCCAGGCACAGGAGCTGGGAAACCGGCGAGGAACAGTGAGTGGGTCTTTGTGCTGGCTTTCTGCTATAAACTGCAAACTGTGCCATGATGGTCATGTGACTGCTTTCCTGGGATGAGCCTGGAGGGTTGCTGACACCCTCCCCAAAGCAACAGTGCGGGTCCCTACTGTGGGCATCTCATCCCAGAAATTTGGTTTGAAACTGGGTCATGTGCCTGAGGTAAAAAGGCTCAGACATGGGCAGGATCAATGCAAGATTCAGATGGAAACTGGGGTCCTTAACCTGTAAGAGAAGACAGACCAGGTTCACAGCAGATCTGTCCACAGAGACTTGGTAGACCAGAAAGGAGAGGGAGAAAATGTTCAACATGATGAATGGGAAAAATATGCAGCCAGGAATTCTTTATATAGCAAGGCTAGAAAGTGGTTGCAGAATAGAAGGACAAACAAAAACTCAATCAATTCATGACCACTAAATTAGCACTGCAAGAAATTTTAAGAGGGATTCTGAATAAAGACCAAAGCAACAAAAACTAGAAAGGACCAAAGAACATCACCAGAAACACCAACTCTACAAGTAACACATGGCACTAAATTCATAACTCTCAATAATCACTCTGAATGTAAATAGATTAAATGCATTAATCAAAAGACATAGGATATCAGAATGGATTACAAAAACAAGATCTGTCTATATGCTTCCTACAAGAGACTCATTTTAGACCTAAAGACAGCTGCAGATTGAAAGTGAAGGAATGGAGAACCATATGTCATGCTAATTGACATCAAAAGAAAACCAGAGTAGCCATACTTATAGTAGACAAACTAAAATTTTAAAACAATGACTGTAGCAAAAGATGAAGAAGGGAATTATATCCTAATGAGATCTATCAAGAAGATCTAACAATTGTAAATATTTATGCCCCAACTTGGGAGACCCCCAATATATAAATCAATTAATAACAAACATAAACTCATTGATGATAATACAATTATAGTAGGGGACTTTAAAACCCCACTTACAGCAATGGGCATATCCTCCAAGCAGAAAATCAACAAGATAACAATGGCTTTTAATGACACACTGGACCAGATAGACTAAACAGATATAGTCAGAACATTTCATCCTAAAGCAACAGAATACACATTCTTTTCAAGTGCACATAAAACATTTTCCAGAATAGATCACACACTGGGTCAGATATCATCCCTCAACAAGTACAAGATGATCAAGATTTTCAGACCACAATATTATGAAACTGGAAGTCAACCACAAGAAAGAATTTGGAAAGACCTCAAATACATGGAGGTTAAAGAACATCCTACTAAAGAATGAATGAGTTAACCAGGAAATTAAAGAATAATAAAACAAATGAAAGCAAATGCAAATGAAAACACAACAGTCTAAAACCTTTGGGATATAGAAAAAGCAGTCCTAAAGAGGGAAGTATATTGCAGTGCAGGCCTATCTCAAGCAACAAGAAACCGGGATCCCTGGGTGGCTGAGCGGTTTGGCGCCTGCCTTTGGCCCAGGGCACGATCCCGGAGTCCTGGGATCGAGTCCCGTTGGGCTCCCGGCATGGAGTCTGCTTTTCCCTCCTCCTGTGTCTCTGCCTCTCTCTCTCTCTCTCTCTCTCTCTCTCTCTCTCTCTCTCTCTCTCTGTGTCTATCATAAATCAATCAATGTTAAAAAAAAAAAAAAAGAAACAAGAAATAATCTCAAATATACAACCTAACCTTGTACCTAGAAGAGCTAGAAAAGGAACAACAAATAATCCTAAAGCCAGCAGAAGGAGGGAAATAATAAAGATTAGAGCAGAAGTAAATGATATAGAAATAAACAAGCAAAAAATAGAACACATTAATGAAACTAAGAGCTGGTTCTTCGAAAGAATTAATAAAATTGTTAAACCCCTAGCCAGACTTATCAAAAAGAAACGAGAAAGGAGCCAAATAAATAAAATCACAAATGATAGAGGAGAAATCACAACACCACAGGAAAACAATTATAAGAGAATACCATGAAAAATTATATGCCAACAAATTGGGTAACCTGGAAGAAATGGACAAATTCCTAGAACCTTAAAACTCCTAAGACTGAAACAGGAAGAAATGGAAAATTTGGACAGACCCATAACCAACAAAGAAATTGAATCAGTGATGAAAAAACTATCAGCAAACAAAAATGCAGGGCCAGATGGCTTCCCAGGGGAGTTCTACCAGAAATTTAAAGAAGAGTTGATAGCTATTCTTCTTAAACTGTTCCAAAAAATAGAAATGGAAGGAAAACTTCCAAACTCATTCTATGAAGCCAGCATTACCTTATTTTTACTATTTGCAGATGACATAACTCTATATAGAAAACCCCCAAACACTCCATCAAATAATTACTGGAATCCATACATGAATTCAGCAAAGTTGCAGGATATAACATCTATGTGCAGAAATCTGTTATATACACCAATAGTAAAGCAGTAGAAAAAGAAATCAAGGAAACAATCCCATTTGCAATTACACCCAAAACAATAAGATACCTAGGAATAAATCTAACTAAAGAGATAAGAGATCTGTACTCTGAAAACTCAAGAACACTTACGAAAGAAATTGAAGAGGACACAAAGAAATGGATAAGCATTCCATGCTCATGGATTAAAAGAACAAACTTTCTTAAAATGTCTATACTACCAAAGCATTTTACCCATTTAATGCAATCTCCATCAAAATATCACCAGCATTTTTCACAGAGCTAGAACAAACAATGCTAAAATTTGTATGGAACCACAAAAGATCTTGAATAGCCAAAGCAATTATGAAAAAGAAAAACAAAACTGGAGGATTACAATTTCAGATTTCAAGCTATATTACAAAACTGTAGTCATTGGGACAGTATAGTACTGGCACAAAAACTGACACATAGATCAATGGAACGGAATAGAGAACCCAGAAATTAACTCACAATTACATGATCCACTAATCTTCCACTAATTAAGCAGGAAAGAATATCCAATGGACAGAAGATAGTCATTCAACAAATGGTGTTGGGAAAACTGGAGAGCAACATGCAGAAGAATGAAACTGGACTACTTTCTTACATCATACACAAAAATAAATTCAAAGTGGATGAAAGACCTACATGTGAGGCAGGAATCCATCAAAATCCTAGAGGAGAATCCAGGTAGCAACTCTCTGACCTCAGTCATAGCATCTTCTTGCTAGACATGTCTCTGGAGGCAAGGGAAACAAAAGCAAAAATGAACTATTAGAACTTCACCAAGATAAAAGATTCTGCACAGCAAAGGAAGCAATCAGCAAAACTAAAAGGAATGGGAGAAGATATTTGCAAGCAACATATCTGATAAAGGTTTAGTAACCCAAATCTACAAAGAACTTACAAACTCAACACTCAAAAAACAAACAACCCAATTAAGAAATTAGCAGAAGACACGAAGACACTTTTCCAAAAAAGACATCCAGATGGGTCACACACATGAAATGATGCTTAGCCTCACTTATCATCAGGGAAATACAAATCAAAATCACAATAAGATACTGCTAAAATTAACACAGGCAACAATAGGTGTTGACAAGGATGCAGAGAAAGGGGAACCCTCTGACACTATTGGTGGGAATGCAAACTGGTGCAGCCAGTCTGGAGAACAGTATGGAGGTTCCTCAAAATGTTAAAAATAGAACTACCTTAATGTCCAGTAATTGTATTCCTAGGTATTTACCCAAAGGATATATAAATACAGTTTTGAAGGGATATGTGCACCTGATATTTATAGTAGCATTATCAACTTAGCCAAACTATGGAGAGAGTCCAAATGTCCATCTACTAATGAATGGATAAAGAAGAGATGTTATATGTATACAATGGAATATTACTCAGCCATAAAGAATGGAATCTTGCCATTTACAACAACATGGGTGGAAATTAGTGTGTATTATGCTAAGTGAAATAAGTCGGAAAAAGACAAATATATGATTTCACTCCTATGTGGAACTTAAGAAACAAAACAGATGAAGGATGTAAAAAGAGAGAGGTAAGAAAATCATAACAGACTCTTAACAATAGAGAACAAACTGAGTGTTAATGGTGGAAAGTGGGTAGGGGATGGGATAGATGGATGATGGTTATTAAGGAGGGCACTTGTTATGATGAGTGCTGGGGTTGTATATAAGCAAGGAATCCCCTAATTCTACTCTAGAAACCAATATTGCACTATATGTTAACTACCGAAAATTTAAATTAAAAAAAAAAAGAAGAAAAGAAAAGTTTTTGGGTGGGAAAGATTCCTTTCCTTTTTTTCTGGATCACCAGGACTGCAATCTAATCACAAAGTACTGAACAAATATGCCCTTCCAGACATATCCATTTAACAGGTTCTCAATAAATACTATTGACCTACTTACTGGTCGAAAATGATCTTGTTTGTAAAAATAGCCAGAGAGGAAAATTCTCAGATAATGAATTTCAGTTGTTAACAAGTATTTTTATCTGGAGAAAGTGTTTTTGCCATCTTTTTATTACTTCAAAACACACATTTACGTACTGCTGACACAAAATTAGCTACACTCCCAGTTGCCTCATGCTCTAAAGCACAACAGATTTGAGGGTAAGATCTATCTATGAGATCTTAATCAAGACAGCCTTGCCAGTGAACTTCTTATTCAGGATGTTCTCATGGACTTTAAATAAGAGTTGAAAAAATAATCAAAATTTTAATATTGGTTGTCACACACTCAAAAATCTTTACCCTTGAGAGTTGTAAGGAAATCTTTTTCTGCTTCAGAAGGAAAATATTCTTTATTTTAAATACATAGGATATTTATTACATAGGGAAAGTTTGGGATACAAACACATCTTTGGGATTCAGAGGCAGGCCATTGGCTTTGAACCACAAGTCTGGGTGAAAAGAACACCTCTCCAATGCTGGGTGAAAAGAACAGCTCTCCAATACTGAGTTTATTGTGAATATGTGGCATATGTAATGTTACTATTCTGGACTCTGTTTAGCACATGGTTAATATTTAATAAAAACTGTTAATGATTGTTATTAGTGATTATTTATGGAGGAGGGGGTAGAATTGAAGTGATCTGTCTTTTGTCATTAACTCCATGTGGCATTTGCTAATTATAACTCTCTCATTCCCTTTGCATTAAGGAGATTCAGTCATCATGCTGTGTGCTTTTTGAGCATGATCTCATGATCTTCCCAGCAACCTTAGGGGGAGGCACTACTCTACACACTGCTGTGTGACTGAGGGAGCTGAGGCTTAGAGAAGTAATGAGACTTGCCCAAGGTCACAGGGCAAGTAAATAGCAGAGCCTAGTCTGACAACAGAGAGTTTCAAACTTAGATTCCTAGGCTCTACTGTTGGAGATTCTGTATCCATAGTTCTTGGTCTAGGATCAAGTGCGTTTGAGTACATTCTGGGAGATCTTGAAATGGTCCCATAAAACAGAGTTAGAATATGAAAATATATGATTATCTGTTGATTAATCAATTAGATATTATCAAGGTTCTATGTAATAAGCATATGGGGTGCAAGAGTTAATTGATATTTCAATGATCTTACCTTGTTTTGGGGCCTGTAATTCCCACAGTGAGAAAGAAAAAGTAACCTTAGGCCAGCAACATTATGTTAGGACCCAGAGTATTAATAGTGATATCATTTAGTAGCTGCCTGATTCATATCTTGTGTTATATCTGGAAGATTTTTTTTTTAATGAAGAAAACTAAAAGCTGTTTTGAAATAACTTTACCAATAAGGTTTTGATGACTCACATCAAGTTTTTCCTTCTCAAGGCTGTTCAGAGACTAATCTATTGCATTCAGAACAATCTGATTCAGACCACTTATCCAGATATGGCTTAGGAAATGACCAGTCTTATTAAGATCTGGATTTCTTTCCTCCTTTGTCCAAATACTGTTAATTTCATATTTTTTGTTTTATACCAGCCCATGATGTTCTTAATCTTTGTTTCTGTGTTTGCTGAGAGTTACCTTCAAATATGATTATGATCCCTTGGGCTCTCAGAATCCTGCTACCAAACTTTTACTTAAGAGTGGCCTTTCTTAATCTTTCTATGTTGGCTTTTGAGATGAGTGCCTGGTGTATTCCCCTGGGTGTACTTCCCACACTCTCTTCTCTGCTAGAATGACACAAAGGGTGATTTTGCAGACATCTTGCCACTCCCTCAGTAATTCAGTAAACATCCTTATGCCTGCAGAAAGAGCTTAAAACCCAAAAGGTATGGGATATATCACTACAGTAAAATATGACATCTTTTAAAACATGTTTTTCCATTACCAGGAAAAATGTAAGTGAGACTATATAGATTTAAGCTAACTTGTGATTTTGGGAAAAGTTGGTGTCTGTTCCAAGAGGAACATTAAATTGCTCTAAAATGTACTTTCTATTTTCTTATCCAGAGAACTGTCATTGAGATTCATTGGTCCCTTAATCAATTTATACATTTCTTTACTTTACATTTCCCTACTGCTTCTTCTAGAATGGTCTCCACACCAAAGACACTCACAAATTTTATTGACTCACTGACTGACTTTCTGGAACATGTCACAGGCTGACAGATGTTTTACCAGCCATCTAGGGATTGTATACCACTAGTAGAAATTATCAACTTGCAGAAATCAATAGCTTGAGTGTGCCATAAGCACTTACTTTCAAGCATAGGTTTTATAGAAAGGAATTACATGAATTTACTTCAGATGGAGGAATAATTTACTTTTCATTACTTTATTTTACAAACGTGAACTTTATAGTTTTCATTGCCATCTTTTTATTACTTCAAAACACATATTTTATGTACTGCTGACAGAAGATTAGCTACACTCTCAGTCACCTTGTGCTTTAAAGCACAACAAATTTGAAACAGACTGGTAAGGTTTTCTGCTCTCTTCAAAATTTTTCATTGCAAGGCTTCTTAAGGGAAAAGAAATTTCCTATAAACTGTAGTCTGAGCAAGTAAATGATCGTAGGTAAGATTTTAGAATATATACTTAAAGAAACAGTTGGTGAATAGCTGGCAAAGGAAGCCATGATCTCTAGAGGCAAGTATGTTTATTAAGAAGAAATCTTATCAAAGTAATCCAACTCTCTTCTTTGAGGGTGTTATTAGATTAGTAAATCAGAGGAATGCACAAAATAGTATATTTGGGCTAAAGTAAGACATTGGTCAAGTCTTACAAGATATCTTCGTGTAGAGATGGCAAATGATTAGCTAAGTGCTAATGATACTAGGTGAATATTTGAAAGACTAGCTCCAAAGAGGATTATTTAGTGCATCAGTGTCACTAGGCAGTTTTCATAAAGGCATGTCTTAGGATTCTGTCCTTGAGTCTATTATATTCATTTTTTAATGACAGAGGCACTGTGGTATAATATAGTTAACAATGATTAGGGCTTAGACTAAACTCACATCCTGTCTCTGCTTCTTTTGGAGTATGACCTTAGGAAAGTAACTGAATAAGCCACAGTTTCTTCATCTTTAAAATGGCAATAATAATAGTATCTGCCTCACTGGGTGCTTGTGAAGATTAAGTGGATAGATGATGTAAAGCAGTTATCAAGCTACCGACACATGGTTAAAGCTCAAAATGTTAATAATTGTTGTTAACTAGTTGGATATGGATATAGGAATCTAAACCCTCAAACTTGCTAATGGAATAAGCTAGGTGACAGAAAATAGATACTGTATGACAGGATCTTGACTGATGGCAGATAGCAATACATACCTTCCCCCCCCCTTCAATCCTAGTATCCATGTTATTTTAAGACAGGGCATTTGTCAAAGTAAAGGATTATCAGGAATATGTTTAAGGACCTGTGTACATATCCCCAAACTCAAATGAACAGGTGCTGTATGTATATATGAAAAAGATTAAGGAGTTTTAATTATCAGAAAGCTCAACATGAGTTAGGAATATGTAGTCACAAATAGCAATAACACAACCCTGGACTTTATGAACAAAAGTATGTTGCCATCTAGGATTGAAAATACAAAGATTACTAGTTACACCACTTTTGAACTGTTTTTGTTTTGTTGTTGAGCACCACACTTAAAATTACAGAGATAATTTGGGTTGTGTTCAAAGAATTCAAAGAATAATGACCGAAATAGTATAAGAAATCAAAACCATACCACGAAGAGAATATTTGAAATTATAGGATATTTATCTTGGAGACAAGGAGACATGGGGAAACAAACCAATAGGGGGAAGGCTTAGATTTGTTTTGTCTTTAAACTGCTAATTTTTTGATTCAATGAAAATTATTTTTTTTAATGTCCAGTACATTCAGTTCTGCTTTAAAGTAACACATTTGTAGCACTTTGAGTCTTCAAATGAAGATATTCATTGTTTATGTAATCCCATCATGATATCACTTTCCTGAGCTTCTGCAACACTTAGATGGGTTGTTTTCATGAACATATGTGTATAGTTTAAAAGTGTATGTTATTACTTGTTTTGTTATCCAATTGTTTCCCCATTCCCTCACCTCCATTAGATTAATTTTTTATGGTAGAAGTTTTGGGATGATGCAATCCATTTCAAACTAATGAATACATGGACTGGCTTTGTCACAGGAATGAGTTTCCTCTAACTATGCTCAAGTTCAGACTAAAGACCCCTTTGAAACTGCAGAAAGATTTTAAAGTTAATTTGGGTCAGTGGGTCAAATCATCTATAAGACTTCATCCAATCATTCATTCTACAATGTGAACTAATCATGGAGTATCACCCATTTTAACCAACCAACATTTCACACCTTATGCTGAGGATAGTTTGAAAATATATAGGGAAGAAATGTACATTTTGGGCTAAAGTTAATCTAATTTTGGGTGAACATTAGATACAAAAATCTCTAATTTATGAACTCTTTCCTATTTTACCTAATTTTAAAAAATACATAGAATTTTTCTGTCCATAATTAAAGGGGTAAGATTATTCTTTGTTGACTCTTGTAAACTTTTTAAATTCTTGAAGCAAATATTGCATATCTTTCATCAATTTTCTTCCCTGACCAAGAGGTCTAGTAATAATTGTGTCAATGATATCATACTTTACTTTAATTTGATACATTAACTTTTATATATCTATTTTCACATGCATTATCTTATTTAACAATTTTCCCAGCTGAATCTTAGGTAGGTAATGAAACTGAGACTCTGTGAAGTTAAATTTTGATATTTTATGACCAGCAAAGGGCAGAGTCTTGATCAAATCATCATTCTCTCATTTTTCTTTGTGTTAATAGTTTAAGATGTCAGCAGTTGTATCAGTGAGATGGAATTCTTCCCTTTGGTTAGAGAAAATTGCCTTTCCCTTTTGCAGTGTCCTTTTGCTTTATTATGAAGTATATTTGTAGAGCAATGCCAGCTTTGAATGTCAGTTTATTTCAGATTCTGAAGTTGTGCCTTGCATGATGTGATATGATGATGTTTGCTTGAGGAAGTAGATGTCATTGCTTGGGCTGTGTAACTCATTAGCTGAGACAGACCAAATAGGCTATGTATATCGGCTGGTCTTCTATGTGAGGCATGCCAGACTCTCTAGGGATGAGACCTTGATACCCTATACCTAAGAATCACTTCAGAAATAACATTATGGAGGTTCCTCAAAAAGTTGAAAATAGAACTCCTCTATAATCCAGCAATTGCACTACTAGGAATTTACCCAAAGGATACAAAACTTTAGAATCAAAGGGATACATGCACCCTGATGTTTATAGCAGCATTATCAACAAGAGCCAAACTATGGAGAGAGCCTGAATGTCCACTGATGGTGAATGGATAAAGAAGAGGTGGCATAGAGGGAGTGGGGCAGGATGGTGCAAGGGTAGGGTCCCCAAGTCACCTGTCCCCATGAATTTACCTAGATAACTTTCAAATCATCCTGAAAACCTAAGATTTCAGCCAGAAATTTAAAGAGAGAACAGCTGGAACACTACAGAGAGAAGAGTTTGTGCTTTTTTTTTTTTTTTTTGAGTTTGTGCTTCTAACAAGGTAGGAAGATGGAAAAAAATAAAATAAAATAAAAAAGAATCCGGTGGGGGAGGGGACCCCGGCAAGGATCTGGGCTAAGGCCAGGTGGCAAAAGCCTCCAGGACAGGAAAGCCCAGTCCCAGAGAAGTAGGAACTTTAAAAATCTGCACCGGATTCTTCCCGGAGGGAAAGGCACCGGTAGGGAACTTGGGCAGGATCCCAGGAGGGGCAATGGAGCCTCCAGGTTCCCGGGGTCACTAACAGAGAAAGTGCACCCCGGGAGGAGTGCACCCACACCGCAGGCCGAGCCTGGTAAAGGGCTGGAGCGGGAGCCCAGCGGGGCCTTGGGAGAAGCTCAGGTGGCAGCTCCCGATGGAGGGGGCTGCGGGCCCTGGGAATGTGATTCCAGTGGTGCAGGCTCCAGATCCCAGGGCGCTGGGGGACACAGCCCAGGATTCTGCGCACCCTCCAGGACAAGTGGAGGCGGGAGGGCACAGGACAGCGAGGACACTTCTGCTGCCAGGTGCCCCCAAGCTCTACAGATCAGTACCCTCCACCCCCGGGAGCATCCAGGCCAGTGCAGACTGCGAGCTGTGGTAGTTACTGCGGGAGCTGACTCCAGTCCTAGAGAGCTGGCTGCTGCCAGTGGGGCTGTTCCTCTTGGTGTAACCCTATGCCTGAGATGGAGCAGGGCCACCAGAGAGAAGAGGCCTCAGGGGGTAAACAGTTCCCACTGAGCCGGGCACCTGGCAGGGGGCGGGGCAGGTCCCCAGGTCCACACACCTGAGAATCAGCACAGCAGGCCTCTCCCCCAGAAGAGGATACCCTGCCTTGTTTTTTTGTTTGTTGGTTTGTTTCTTTTTTCTTCCTTTTTACAGTACAACTCATTTTTAGCCACTCTGCACTGAGCAAAATTACTAGAAAGAAGAATTCACCAAAAAGGAAAGAATCAGAAACAGTCCTCTCTCCCACAGAGTTACAGAATTTGGATTACAATTTGATGTCAGAAAGCCAATTCAGAAGCACAATTATAAAGCTACGGTGGCTCTGGAACAAAGCATAAAGGATTCAAAAGACTTCATGACTGCAGAATTTAGATCTAATCAGGCCGAAATTAAAAATCAATTAAATGAGATGCAATCCAAACTGGAGATCCTAACAATAAGAGTTAATGAGGTAGAAGAAAGAGTGAGTGACATAGAAGACAAGTTATGGCAAGGAAGGAAGCTGAGGAAAAAAGAGAAAAACAATTAAAAGACCATGAGGAAAGGTTAAGGGAAATAAATGGCAGCCTCAGAAGGAAAAATCTACATTTAATTGGGGTTCCAGAGGGCACCGAAAGGGACAGAGGAGAAGAAAGTGTATTTGAAAAAATCATAGCTGAGAATTTCCTTAACTTGGGGAGGGAAACAGGCATTCAGATCCAGAGAGAGAGAGAGAGAGAGAGAGAGATTCCTCCCCCCTAAAATAAATAAAAACCATTCAATACCTTGACATTTAATGGTGAAACTTGCAAATTCCAAAGATAAAGAGAAAATCTTTAAAGCAATGAGAGACAAGAGATCCCTAACTTATGGGGGAGGGAGGAGAATATTAGATTAACAGCAGACCTCTCCATAGAGACCTGGCAGGCCAGAAAGGGCTGGCAGGATATATTCAGAGTCCTAAATGAGAAGAACCTGCAGCCAAGAATACTTTATCCAGAAAGGCTCTCATTCAGAATAGGAGAGATAAAGAGCTTCCAAAATAGGCAGAAACTGAAAGAATATGTGACCTCCAAACCAGCTCTGCAAGAATATTAAGGGGGACTCTGTAAAAGAAGTCAGGAAGTCCAAAGAAATGATCCACAAAAACAGGGACTGAATAGGTATTATGATGACACTAAATTCATATCTTTCAATAGTAACTCTGAACGTGAATGGTCTAAATGATCCCATCAAAAGACACAGGGTTTCAGACTGGATAAAAAAGCAAGACCCATCTCTTTGCTGTCTACAAGAGACTCATTTTAGACATAAGGACACCTACAGCCTGAAAATAAAAAGTTGGAGAACCATTTACCATTCATATGGTCCTCAAAAGAAAGCAGGGTAGCAATCCTCATATCAGATAAATTAAAGTTTATCCCAAGGACTGTAGTGAGAGATGAAGAAGGACGCTATATCATACTTAAAGGATCTATCCAACAAGAGGACCTAACAATCATGAATATTTATGCCCCGAATGTGGGAGCTGCCAAGTATATCAATCAATGAATAACCAAAGTTAAGACATACTTAGATAATAATACACTTATAGTGGGAGACGTCAATATGGTGCTTTCTACAAATGACATTCTAAACACCATCATCTCCAATGAAACTAGAGCTTTAAATGATACACGGGACCAGATGGATTTCACAGATATTTACAGAAATTTACATCTGAACACAACTGAATACACATTCTTCTCAAGTGCACATGGAGCTTTCTCCAGAATAGACCACATGCTGGGTCACAAATCAGGTCTTAACTGATACCAAAAGACTGGGATTGTCCCTTGCATATTTTCAGACCTTAATGCTTTGAAACTAGAACTCAATCACAAGAAGAAATTTGGAAGAAATTCAAACATGTGGAGGTTAAAGACCATCTTGCTAAAATATGAAAGGGTCAACCAGGAAATTAAGGAAGAATTAAAAAGATTCATGGAAACTAATGAGAATGAAGATACAACCGTTCAAAATCTTTGGGATACAGCAAAAGCAGTCCTGAGAGGGAAATACATCCCAATACAAGCATCCCTCAAAAAACTGGAAAAAAACCAAATACACAAGCTAACCTTGCACCTAAAGGAACTGGAGAAAGAACAGTGAATAAAACCTACACCAAGCAGAAGAAAAGAGTTAATAAAGATTCGAGCAGAACTCAATGAAAGAGAGACCAGAAGAACTGTAGAACAGATCAACAAAACCAGCTGTTGATTCTTTGAAAGAATTAATAAAGATAGATAAACCATTAGCCAGCCTTATTATAAACAAAAGAGAAAAGACTCAAATTAATAAAATCACGATTGAAAAGGGAGAGATCACAACCAATACCAAGGAAATACAAACGATTTAAAAAACATATTCTGAGCAGCTATACGCCAATAAATTAGGCAATCTAGAAGAAATGGACACATTTCTAGAAAACCACAAACCACCAAAACTGGAACAGGAAGAAATAGAAAACCTGAACAGGCCAATAACCAGGGAGGAAATTGAAGCAGTCATTAAAAACCTCCCAAGACACAAAAGTTCAGGGCCAGATGGCTTCCCAGGGGAATTCTATCAAACGTTTAAAGAAAAAAATTCTATTCTACTAAAGATTCTATTCTACTAATAACACTACTATTCTACTAAAGCTGTTCTGAAATAGAAAGGGATGGAATACTTCCAAACTCATTATATGAGGCCAGCATCACCTTAATTCCCAAACCAGACGAAGACCCCACCAAAAAGGAGAATTATAGACCAGTATCCCTGATCAACATGGATGCAAAAATTCTCAACAAGATACTAGCCAATAGGATCCAACAGTACATTAAGAAGATTACTCACCAAGACCAAGTAGGATTTATCCCTGGGATGCAAGGCTGGTTCAACACTCCTAAAGCAATCAACATGATAGATCATATCAACAAGAGAAATAACAAGGACCTAATGATCCTCTCAATAGATGCAGAGAAAGCATTTGACAAAATATAGCATCCATTCCTGATCAAAACTCTTCAGAGTGTAGGGATAGAGGGAACATTCCTCAGCATCTTAAAAGCCATCTACGAAAGCCCACAGCAAATATCATTCTCAGTGGGGAAGCACTGGGAGCCTTTCTCCTAAGATCAGGAACAAGACAGGGATGTCCACTCTCACCACTGCTATTCAACATAGTATTAGAAGTCCTAGCCTCAGCAATCAGGCAACAAAAAGAAATAAAAGGCATTCAAATTGGCATAGAAGAAGTCAAACTCTCCCTCTTCGCAGAGGACATGATACTGTACATAGAAAACCCAAAAGACTCTTCAAGATTGTTAGAACTCATAGAGCAATTCGGCAGGGTGGCAGGATACAAAATCAATGACCAGAAATCAGTGGCATTTCCATACACTAACAATGAGACTGAAAAAAGAGAAATTAAGGAGTCAATCCCATTTACATTTGTTCTCAAAAGCATAAGATACCTAGGAATAAACCTAACCAAAAAGGTAAAGGATCTATACCCTAAAAACTATAGAACACTTCTGAAAGAAATTGAGGAAGACACAAAGAGATAGAAAAATATCCCATGGTCATGGATTGGAAGAACTAACATTGTGAAAATGTCTGTATTACCCAGGGCAATTGACACATTCAATGCAATCCCTATCAAAATACCATGGACTTTCTTCAGAGAGTGGAACAAATCATCTTAAGATTTGTGTGGAATAAGAAAAGACCCCGAAAGGCCAGGGGAATATTAAAAAAGGGAACCATAGCTGGGGGCATCACAATGCCAGATTTCAGGTTATACTACAAAGCTGTGGTCATCAAGACAGTGTGGTACTGGCACATAAACAGACACACAGATCAATGCAACAGAATAGAGAATCCAGAAGTGGGCCCCTCAACTCTATGGTCAACTAATATTCAACAAAGCAGGAAAGACTATCCACTGGAAAAAGGACAGTCTCTTCAATAAATGGTGCTGGGAAAATTGGACAGCCACATGCAGAAGAATGAAACTAGACCATTCTCTTACACCAGACACAAAGATAAACTCAAAATGCATGAAAGATATAAATATGAGACAAGAATCCATCAAGATCCTAGAAGATAACACAGGCAACACCCTTTTTGAACTTGGCCACAGCAACTTCTTGCAAGATACATCTATGAAGGCAAGGGAAACAAAAGCAAAAATAAATTATTGATACTTAAGATAAAAAGCTTCTGCACAGCAAAATAAACAGTCAATAAAACTAAAAGACAACCTACACAATGGGAGAACATATTTGCAAATGACCTATCAGATAAAAGGCTATCATCCAAAATATATAAAGAACTTATTAAACTGAACAGCAAAGAAACAGATAACCCAATTATGAAATGGGCAAAAGACATGAACAGAAATTTCACAGAGAAAGACATAGACATGGCCAACAAGCATATGAGAAAATGCTCCGCATCCCTTTGTCATCAGGGAAATACAAATCAAAACCACAATGAGATACCACCTCACACCAGTGAGAATGGGGAAAATTAACAAAGCAGGAAACAACAAATGTTGGAGAGGATGTGGTGAAAGGGGAACCCTCTTGCAGTGTTGGTGGGATTATGAACTGGTACAGCCACTCTGGAAAACTGTGTGGAGGTTCCTCAAAGAGTTAAAAATAGAACTGCCCAGGACCCAGCAATTGCACTGCTGGGGATTTACCCCAAAGATACAGATGCAATGGAACGCTGGGACACCTGCACCCCAATGTTTATAGCAACAATGTCCACAATGGCCAAACTGTGGAAGGAGGCTCATTGTACATCAAAAGATGAATGGATAAAGAAGATGTGGTATATGTATACAATGGAACTTTACTCAGCCATTAGAAACGACAAATACCCACCATTTGCTTCAAAGTGGGTGGAACTGGAGGGTATTATGCTGAGTGAAGTAAGTCAATCAGAGAAGGACAAACATTATATGGTCTCATTCATTTGAGGAATATAAAAAATAGTGAAGTTGACCAAAGAGGAAAGGAGAGAAAATGAGTGGGAAATATCAGTGAGGGTGACAGAACTTGAGAGATTCCTAACTCTGGGAAACAAACAAGGGGTAGTGGAAAGGGAGGTGGGCGGGGGATTGGGGTGATGGCCCCGGAGTGGGGCAGTTGACAGGATGAGCACTGGGTGTTATGCTATATGTTAGCAAATTGAACTCCAATAAAAAATGTACAATAAATAAATAAATAAATAAATAAATAAATAAAAGGAAGAGATGCAGACTGCAGAATTTAGATCTAATCAGGCCGAAATTATAGGAGATATGTAGTAATATTACTCAGCCATCAAAAAGAAGGAATTGTTGCTATTAGCAACAATGTAGCTGGAGCTAGAGTGTGATGTGCTAAGCAAAATAAGTCAGAGAAAGACGCATACCATATTATTTCACTCCAAGTGGGATTTAGTATATGTGCTACTGATCTGAGCATGACTATGCAAAATTTAGGAAACAAAACATTACCATAGGGGAAGAGGAAAAAAGAGTGGAAAGTGAATCATAAAGATGCTCTTAATGATATTGAACAAGTAGGGTTAATGGAGGTAGGTGGGTGGGAGATGGGCTAAATGTGTGATGGGTATTAAGGAGGGCACTTGTTATGATAAACATTGGGTGTTGTACGTAAGTGATGAATCAATACATTGTATGCCTGAAACCAATATTACACTAAGGGTTAAGTAGCTGTAATTTAAATGAAACTTTGGAGAGAAAAAAAGAAATAACAGTCCAGCATGAGTAGGTTAAAAAGAGCCATCAGTGGACACAGAGATTGGGATGGAGTATTGTATCTGGGACATCTGATGGCATCTGATGGCAGATGTATGACCTAATCATAGAGACCATAATCCAGAAGCATATCTTGGACTCTTACCAAGCTCATGGCCATAGGAATTAGACTATGCAGTGAGATATGGGAATTTAGGGGAGAAGGCCAGAGGGGCCAGTGTTGAAATTTGCCAGAGCCAAGATCTTCACTTGAGAAACAAATCCCCAAGAATGGGAAGAGGTTTGGTAGGACAAGTGAGAGCTATGTGACCTTAGCAGTAGAATCAGAAGAATCATAGCATCAGGGAGTTAGATGGACTATTAGAACTGAGAAATCAGTCCATTGATAAATGTTTTTTTTTTTTTTTGGATTTTTACATTGTTTCTGGGTTATTATGTAGGTTTGAAAAATATCGATGCTTTTTAATATTAAATAAATAATGAAATATTTGGCTTTTCTGTTTTTTTCAAAAAAATCTAAGTTCAAGTTTAAATGGGAAACTATTAGGCAATACATTGAAGCATGTTCCTTTTAAAACATCATTTTTTTGATTGTGGAAGTGATGCACAAACATGGTAAAATATCAAGGGCTTTTCTTGTTTGAAATCAAGATAACAAAAATAATGCAAAGATCTTCCAAATTTGTGGCCTAGAAATGCTGAATAAAATATTCTAAAAAATGTCCTAAAATTCATAGCTGGGCATGCAAGAAAGAGAGAAAAATCCTAAACTGTCAGAAATGAAGAGGGAAATGAAACCCAGAGCAGAATGCATGACCTAGGGCTATGCTGCTCTGGTGGAGAGGACTGGAGAAATTATTGTGTGGGGACAGGACACAAGGCCTGGGGCTGAAGATAGAGTGGGAATAAGATCCCAGCAGTGAAATGTACTGAAAATTACTAGGAATCTCCTCTCTGCTTGGGTTATGAGAGGGGGTTGGGGTGGAGGAGAGTATTTCCTGAAAAATCTAAGCCTTAAGACTATGTTTCAACAATTCTTTTACTGGAAAGTAGTTCTACCAATTCATAAGATACTAGAAAGAGATGTAATAAAGTATAAAACTACTTTGATTTTTTGGCATAAATTTTCTATACAGCTATGAATACATAAACAATATAAAGGGAAAAAGTATTCTTTGGCCAGTTTCAGTGAATATTTGAAGATTCTTATTCTGAACTCTTGGGACTTCTTGACAACAGAATGGTGTGTGTGTGTGTGTGTGGGGGTGTGTGTTTGGAAAGGTAAAAGTTTGAGCTGTTTTTAGTACTTCAAAAATTAGTTCTGTATATAAGATGGTTTATTTACCAAAGATAAAGTTGCACAGGCTACTAAACAGAATTTTTAAAAACAACATGAAATATATCAAAACAGTTTCATGGGAAAATATTTATTAAAAATTGAATGTCAAAAGCTTTTAAATCATGAATTAGTTGACATCAAGTGTCTTTAAGGCAAATACAGCAAATACAGCAAATTGTCTGTCATGAAAGTTAACAGCACACATAGTCTCTGTGCAGTATAAAGGAAGCTACTAGGTAATCCTTAGTTTGTAGAGTTGAAGATACACATAACTATGTAAAATAAGTAGTGAATTGATGTTAGAGTTCTACCTATCATCCCTGGAGCTCTAGTATTCTACTATTCCCACACGGCAAGATCCATCTACCAATGAGCTGTCAATCAGTGGTTGAGTCCATACAACTCTTGGGACCGTCACCTGACAATGAAATCAGACTAGTGTCAGGCATGCCCAAGGCTCCCTGAACTAGCTTATCCTCTGTTCCTTTTTTGACAGTCTCAGAATGGAGTTTATTTCCTGCATTTAATGGATTTGTCATAAACCTAATTGAATCTTCCAGATAAAAGAAATTTAGGACAACTTCAATAGTCTAGCTTGTAGCCTTGCTAGATTCCTCAAGACCTGCATATCAATCCAGGTACACCGAAGATTGGCTGGGATAATTGGCAAATCATTCTTATCAGGCCCAAGTTATAAATCCTCTTTGGTCTTTCTAAAGGTTCAGAATTATGATTTCAGGAAAAGAAGGATTGCAGTAAAAGAATTTGTAGTTAGTAAAAGAATTTGTAGTTAGAGAATCAAATTCTCTAACCATTTTTTTTCCCCTGGATGAATATCAGATAACATTAAATAATCAAATTTACTCTAGGACACATATTCAGGCAAAATATATGTTTTGCAAACACAACATAATTTTTGAAATGGCAACCAATCAATTTAAGTTAAAATTATTATTTTTTGAGGTTAAAGTAACAAAATATATTCATACTCAAGATACTATTTTTTTTAAAACATATAAAACTATAAAATTGAGCAGGATATTGGGATATTAACTGCTGTTAAAATACGCAAGCCATTTTATTGCTCAGGCTCAATTGTCTGATCAAATATTTTCATGAACTGACAAGAGGATTTTGGGATTCATGGATTAGGATCTAAAATTGTAACAAAGAGCACCTACATCTGAAAGCCAAATGCAGTCTATTATTTCTTTCCCATAGCCAATATTTTTCATATTATAGGTAAGAAGAAAAATAGAAGAAAACATTGAAGCTTTATAAAATGTACTTTTTCTATAAAATTCTTGCTTAGTTGGACTTAGAAATCTAGATGTAATCAAATCAGTTGTACTTTTGACAGAGGTTTCTGAAGTCATATTATGCAAAATCAAGATTACTGGAGAATGGGAAGCACTATAGGGCAATGCTAGTTTTCTAGCAAAACAGAGATGATTGAGGTGGAAAATTGATACCTAAGGATATAGGGGTATTTTGCTTTTATTTATAACTTTCTGAAAAGGCAATTTCATTAGTGCCCTTCTGCTTCAAATGAAATAGTCATGCAAAATATTCAGTTTTGAGAACAACTTCCCCTGATGTTTGAAAAAAATCCCTGTTAACATTTCAGTACTTTTATATTGTTTTGAAATTAGACTCCTCTAACTCTACAATTGAGATATTTCATTTTTGTCCTTTATTTGTCTTGGCCACTGAGCTTTTACTTTTTAACTTATGTTTTCCTATTTTCTTAGGAGTGATTGAAGTTGTTTATAAGCAGAGATATTTGGAGATTTAATAAAAGTAAGAATTAATAAGTCTCATTGTGTGTGCTTGCAAACCTGTCTTGGCTCTTTTGCAAAACTTGTTTTTAATTCCTATGATAAATTAATCACATGATATAATTATTAATATATCTCTTACTAGAGTGTGAACTTTGCAAGAACAGGTATCCTGTTTTAAAATCTATGTACCCTAACAGAAGCATGGCATCTGGTCTCTAAAAAAAATGGTGTTTTGGGATCCCTGGGTGGCTCAGTGGTTTGGTGCTGCCTTTGGCCTAGGGTGTGATCCTGGAGTTCTGGGATCGAGTTCCACGTTGGGCTCCCTGCGTGGAGCCTGTTTCTCCCTCTGCCTGTGTCTCTGCCTCTCTCTCTCTCTCTCTCTGTCTCTCATGAATAAATAAATAAAATCTTTAAAAAAAAATGGTGTTTGTTGACTATCTGAATAAATGAATGAAGAAGATACAAGATTACTTATTGTTAGGTTCTTGGAACTATTTGTAGCTATTATTGTATTAGGAATTGAGCTAGGCTAGATGGGTATAGTGTAATAAACTCAGAAAAAAATGGTTTGTCTCTATTTTTAGACTTGATGATCTGCAAAATGTTGGTAACAATGATATAACTAATAGTGAGCAATAATATTAAAAACTGAGGTAACTTTTTAATATACTCTCAGGTTTATTTGGTCACTCAAATATGACATATAATCATCAGTATCATGTGCAAAATCAGTAATGATTTTTGGGACAAGTAATAGCTACCCTGACTCAAATAGGGTTAAAACAGTAAGGGAATCTATTATATTTCATGATTAGAAGTCCAGAGGCAAGCAAGATGGATCCCAAACATTAATAATATCATCAGGACCCTGTTTCTTTTAGTGTTTTCATTTTCTTGTCCTCAACATTTTTTAAAAAAGATTTTATTTATTCATGAGAGACAGAGAGAGGCAGAGACATAGGCAGAAGGAGAAGCAGGCTCTCCATGGAGAGCCTGATACAGAACTCTATCCCAGGATCCTGGGAGCATGACCTGAGCCAAAGGCAGAGGCTCAACCACTGAGCCACTCAGGTGCCCCTCTTCAACATTTTTATCTTATAGTTATTTTTCTTGGAACCCCAAGATGTTTGCTATAGCTCCGTGTATTAATTCCAGGCATGATAAAGTCCAAAAGAAGAAATACATCTTTCTTTGGTTTCTATTTTTAAAAGCTAGGAACATTTTTCCAGAGTTCATCCAAAATATCTCCCTCCTATTTCATTGGCCAATATTGAGTCTCATGCCCGCTCCTGAAGAAATCACTTGCCACATGGAAATGGAATTATCTTGATTGGCTTGATTCAGTGGCTCTCCATCCTGGATGCATTATAGCATGATTAGGAGATTTAAAAATTATCAGTGCTTGGGCTACACCAACATTAGTTGAATCAGATTTTTGGGAGTATATTGAGAATGAGAGACTTGGATTCTGAGTCTGCAGGGGGCTGGTGCCCATGATCACCGGAGTTAATTCTCTATACAGAAGGAGGCTTTTGGCCTCCCTCTGGACTTTGAACTGAAATGAAGAAACTGCTTATTTGCATTCACTCTTCACCTACCTTCCCTCATGAATATCAGTATGTATGTACGAGACAGCTGACCAGTGTTAGAATCTGTGAACTGTGAAGACAATTGGATTGAGCAAGAATTAAATCCAGGTCTTTGCTTGTCTTAGCAAAGAATGCTAAATTGCACCAATCCGTCAAGGATGTCCCCAAAAGATTTATAAAAAATTCATGCTCTCTTCCTTCTGTGGTATGTTTTAGAGAAGTATTTAGGCCAGATCTTAAGATAATGTCATTAGTCTCTCTTTTCAGTGATATAGTCTCTTCCAGCAGGGATGAGTACCTTATATAGGTTTAGGTGTTGGAAAACACCCGGGCAACTGAGGCTTGTTTTATAAATTCTTTAAGTCTCATTTTACTTGTTTATAAAACTGGGATGTTAACTCAGAGAGTTATTTTAAAAATTGAATTAGACTATAAAGGGAAAGCACTTTGGGCATAGTAAAAGTACAGTAGATGAGCTAATGATGATCTGATCTACATTTGTTAACTGATGAATAACCCATTATTAATACTAATCCAAAGAACATATTCATATATTCTCTCTCTTGATGCTTCCCCACTGCACCCCACGCCCCCCGGACCTTTTCTCCACTTCTATTATCTAGGTCTCTACTCTTTTTGGTTTTCTTTGCTGTGGCACCTTTGTCTATCCATATGATATTTTTTTGATATTTTTTTGTATAACAAATTCAAATCAAATTTAAATTATGCAGTTTCTCCCCAATTTCAAATTTACAAAATAAACTTCTCACTCTCTGGTTCTCTGATGGAACTTGCATGGGTAATTTTTTGCAGGGAGACTTGGAGTCTCTCTGATTAACAATGCTTGTAGTCATTTTGCTCATTTAAAAAAGATTAATGCTTTATTTTTGTCAGAATCATATATTTTCAGGTTGACATGGATATCTGTTTTCAGGATGTATGCTAAGATCCCATTATCAAAAAAAAAAAAGTGCATTTATCATTTCTTCAAAACTGATGACTATTATAGCCTGAAAAATCCTCAAACCAAAACCCAGGAATGCTATTTTCCAGAGGGCTTTCTTTGGTACTCCCTAATAACATCTACTTCCTGGAAATGCTGAACTCCTTTTATATCCTTGAGCCTTCTCTGTGTTCCCTCACTTCTGGACACTGATGGGTTGTACCTTCTTTCTTGACTAATACCCCCTTTTTGCTTGGCTATCTTCTAACTCTCAAAAAATTGAGAGCCTTAGCTTCCTGATCAAAAAGCCTTTCAGCCTCTTGCCTCTGGATGAGGCATCCCTTCTGAGACTTCCCTGACCCCTTGTATCACATTCACATTATTATACAATAGTATTGCTTAACTGTTTTCTTCTCTGGACTCCATACTCACAACCGGCATCATATGGCCCAGTCTGAGAGCCCAGTGCTGAGCACATTCTCAGCACTATACAATGAGAAAACAAAATCAACTTTTTGTACCCTCTGATGGCTACATACATTTCAAAGGCCTGTAGAATTAGGGGTGTAGGTGATCATGTATCTTCAGCATATTATGTTTGCTTATAGATCTACTTTCCTAAGATCTCCACAACAGCAAATATCCATCTAATTTTATTAAAACAAACAAAAAACAACTTTCCATGTTACTGATGTAAAACTTACATTTTTGTTTTGTTTTCTTTTGCTTAAGTACAACTGGTATGTTTTTCCCCTTGTTTCAGGAGGCATCTTTTCCTCCCCCTGGCTGGTAGAATTGTATTTCTTGCCTTTTCAATACCTTTACTTTAATCTCAGGCTGCCTTTGGTGAGATTTATTTTTGTTTCCCTGCTGAATGATGTCTTTTGAACCTGTTGCTATGAGGTGCAGTAACTTGATTTTAAGATTTCAAGCATAGCAGTTTAATCCAATGCACTGGATTTAGCGGTATAATCTTAGAATGCTTTAGCAGCTCTGATGCCATGTTCTCTTTTCTGTATTTTTCTTGCTGAAGACAGACAGATTTTGCAAATATATTGGGCCTTTGAACACAACCACCTAAACCAGAATTCTCTGGTATGTACTTAATATTTCATCATTTTGGATTAATAAAATAATCCATTTTTGCTACTTAAATATTTTCCTGTTTCAATTTCTACTCTTGTTTTCTTTAAATTATTTTGCTAATTTTCACTATTTTTTCCATATGCTATTTTTAAAGTTTTATTACTTCTCTCTGATTTCTTCTTTGTTAGAACATTATCATATTTAAAATAATCTTGTGCTTACTACCTCTTAGTGTTAGAAGACTTGAGATAAAAAGGCTAGAGAGCATAAACTAACATTTAAACTAAGTTATTTGGATGACAAAATATGAAGATTGTTGAATAAAAATGAAAAAGCATTTGGGAGTGTTGATTTTCAGTAAAGTATATGGTAGATTATCCTGTGAAATTTTATTTACTAAGTGGATTAAAATGAATCGGTGAGAAACATCGAAAATGAGGTTGAAAATTGGCCGAAGTATCACGAACCAGATAATAGTACATATTACATGTTGAAGTAGGTAATCTACATTGTAGGTAATAGAAAGCTCTGCTTTACATTTTTATTACTTTTTATGAATATTATGGAACTGGAAATAATAGATGAAAATTTCAGTTGATATATAACATATATAATATTGGGTAACAATGGAAAATATCACTAAAATCTTGAAATTTTATGAAGTTTTTATGAATAACTATATTCACAATTATATTTAATATAGAAGCAGAGTGCCTGCTTCTCCCTCTGCCTATGTCTCTGCCTCTCTTCTGTGTCTCTCATGAATAAATAAATCTTTAAAGAATATTAAAAGAAAGCTACAAACCAGAACTTGAAATGGTCTAAATTTTTTGCTTCACCTTCTTTCTTATAATTGCAGCTGAGAACTCAGATCTTGGTCCCATGTCCCTTTCCTTTCACTTCCTCTAGAAAAGCCATCTGTTCTGGGGGCTTCAGAGAACACATCTGGGTTGGTGCTTGCTCTCAGGTCTGCAAAACTAGGTCAAAATTTGGTCCTCAATCTCTATCCACAAATAGGGTATTTTCTCTTTTAAAATTCTGTCTTCATATCAAACTTTAAAGTCTTCACTATTTACTTTGTATTTTATACTTAAGACTTCCCTCCTCTGCCACATATTTGCCTTTTTTTCTCCAGTGTCCCATAGGACTGAAGTCTTAATCTTTTAATTTCTTTCTTCATCTTTCCCTGTATCCAATCCATTCCTATAATGGATCCTGTCACTTTATCCACCTTGTATTTTTCTCATGAGAGAGCTCCTCAGTTTCATAGCAGTTGCCTTATGTGAATCACTGTAATAGTTTTCTAGCAGTTTTTTCTATACCCCAGGTTACCATTGACCTCTTTAATCTTTCTTAACCTTTTTGAGTTAAATTCTCTTGGTCCTCCAGAATATAAGATGGACAAATTTGTTTTAGTCTAATTCTTTGGAACTATTTCCCCTAATCTCACTGAAATGATCAAAATTATGTATGTGCACACATGTGTATGCATGTATGTGTGGATATGTGTGCTATCAGTGCTTTAACAGAGAAATGATTTTGAAGAAATTGTGGAAAGCATAGCAAAGATAGGCTTGGACAGAAGGAGGTACCATTTCATCTATGATTCAACTGAGGTAAAGGAAAGAACCAGGCAAAGTAAGTGGGCTTCCCTAAGAGTGCCGTGAAACCACTAAAGTCAGACTAGCGAAGGCTAAGAGAATGGTGGGGAAGCAGTTAACAAACCAAAGGCTTTTATCAAATCAAATGATTTTATCAGATCCTAGCTCATGGTGGGAGAGGGTGTTGTTTACACTGGCAATAAAAGTGGGCATGCAAGGCTGGATCTACTCTAATGGGCCGGTAATAAGAATACATAAAGATGTGTTGAGAGAGGAGATTCTCCTCTAGCTATCTTCAGTCCATCATAATAATCATTGGCCTTTCTTTTTCAGGCCTCACACATAACTGGGACAACATAGCCTCAATGAACTATAAGAGAGGATAGAAGGCAAATATGTCAACTTGTTAGCCTCTGTAAGTAGAAGTAAGAAAGGGAATGTGGGTGAAACTACTGACAAAGTCTGTCCCCACAGGAATCTAAACTAATAACAACAATAGTGAAAGGAATGAAGATATCTGTTAGAGAACTATCTCCCCCCAGTAAAAGCACACATCTCAGAAAGATTTAGAGTTCCAATACATATTTTAGAGAGAATTCCAGTCTTTATCAAAATCTTTTAAAATATATATAATGGAAAATCTCCAATTTATTTTATAAAATGTTACAGAATAGAAAACTGCATGCTGATAGAATTTATGAGTATAGATAACACATTTAAAAATATTTTTAATAGAATTAAAATGGAATGTGGCCATATATTAAAGAAATGCTATAATGAGATCAAATAGAGTTCAATATAATTGTGTAATGTGATTCAATATTAGATTTTTTTTTATAGATTTTATTTGAGAGGGAGAGAGAACATGCAGGTATGAGAGGGACAGAAGAAGAGAATGAGAGAGAGAGAGAATCCCAAGCAGACTCCATGCTGAGCACAGAGCCCAACTCAGGGCTTGATCTCATGACTTTGAGATTATGACCTGAGCCCATATCAAGAGCTGTTAAATTGTGTCATCCAGGCACCCCTCAGTATTAGATTTCTATAAAAACTTTCTTAGGATTGAAGTTGCACTTGAATAAGTATGGAAAAAGTAAATGCCTAGAATAAACTAACCCTTCTTTTGACATGGTTTAAATACTCTTTTGTGTGGCAATACTTAAGCAAAAGCAAAGATCTCCTGAGCATTTTTTTTTTGTGTACTAAAGACCTTACAGGTAAAATATTACTCTTAAAAACTCAAGATTGGCATTGTCATGTCTCCTTTTTTACATATGGGGAAATTAATGCTCAGGGAGTTTAATTAGCTTTGCCTTAAGTAACCTTTGTCAGATCTTGGACTAGTTTTTTTCCCTCTTTAAAAGTTAGCAAGTTAGGTTGTTAATGTTTCATAGGTGCTGACTGAAGGTAAGAGACTCCTGGGTCAGAGACCAAATTTGTTATTACTCATTCTCATGGCACATGAGCATCATTATATTTATATTGGGTGCTTTTCTGTGGAAGTTCTGTGGGAGCTATAGATGAGCTAATAGGCTCATAATAGGCTTGTGTTGCAGTTGAGGAATACTGAGCTTAGGCAATCCACTACGTTTATACCAAGAGTAAGCTAATCTGTTCTTTGTCAGAGCTGTGGAGAAAAGACATTACTTCTGCTTTTGAGCAAACAGGTACATAACAACCCTGAGTAATGGATTGGGTAGAAGAGTGGTCTGGGCCTTGGCATACCCAGGAAGATGTGTCAATAGGCAAGAGGTCTAAGGATGACCATCTCTTCCAATAACCATCACCTGCAAGTTTACTCACCTCAACTCTTAGCAATCTTATCTTTTGCTAATATCTTGTGCTTATGATGAAAATGATTTGTCTCTAAATGTATTAATTTTATAGAAATAAAAACAAGTTTTAGGTTTTCCTGAATTTATGTTCTAATGCTTTATATATTGATTTATAAAGTAAGGAGACAATTCAAATATTTGGAAAAAAATTTTGAAATTTCCTTGACATTTCTAGACTGAATCCAAAAAGGACATCTAGGTTTTATCAATCATGAAACTGCTCATTTCAAAGAAAACAAAATATTTTGAAGAAAGGTATATCAATTCATTTTATATTTTGTGCAATAATGTGTAAGTGCCAACCCATGACTATATCACAATATTTAAGTGGGCAAGTGGCATTGTCTAGATTTAGTGGTAATTCACTTTTTAGACAGGCAATATGTCTATGTCAGTAAGCAATACACTCTTTGACACTTCTTAATATCACGTCCAACAAACTTTTCAGGTAGAAAGTCTTTCCTATGGGTCCAAATAAATTTCTGTAGCTTTTCTAATTAATTTTATTTTTAAAAAAATTCCCTTTCTTTTGAAACAACATGCCAAATTAGCAATTCAGAGAACTAGTATAACAAAAAGAAAAAAAAAAGTAGTTGCTGGAAAGCCAAACAAAATAGAATTCATAGGTAAGATTTTTGCATTGGAAAGGTTCTTAGAAACAAAAATGTTTAAAATGATACTTCTCTCAGCTTTGTGTGAGAAGCAGTTACATTTGTCCTGCTGTTAGGCTTAGAGTCTGTCATATTTTTATTTTTTCTGCTCAAAGAAGCCACTTTGCTGAGGCAGGAATTTACTTATTATTTCCATTCTGCAACTAGCATTAGTTCTATACCTAAACTTCACTTTCTAGTTACTGGCTCCTGATGGTCTGGGTAACAATTCTAATGTAATTTCTGGGTTGCTCTTTGCATTTAATAGGTATTAAATTAAATGTGCAATTGGTTGACTAGAGATAAAAGTATCGTTGAGCTTTTGGCAAAAGAGGCTGAAACATATATTATGTTCCAATGGGAAAACCATTAGCTTTAATAACCGGATATGAATTGTTGGCATTTATTATCCTTGTCAGTATGCTAATGTTCATTAGATTTTTAATGAGAGGATGGTAATAAAAACATGGCATAGAGTTAAAAATGGATATTAATTAGGGTATTAAAATGTCCTTATTTATGTAGTTTGTGAAGAGGAAAGCTGGTAACTGGAAGAAACACTTTGATAATAAAAACATTTCCTTCATTCCTTTCCCCCCCTGCCTCTTGTTAAAATATTACACAAATACAGAAATAGAAAAAAGTAAAAATATAATTACTTAAGGATGAATCTTCAAGACACATGCCTTTGTCAGCTAATATATGGACAGTCCCCAGTTTATGATGGTTCTACCCAGGACTTTTCAACTATACAAAGATGTGAAAGCAATACACATGCAGTAGAAACCATACTTCAAGTTTTGAATTTTGATATTTTCCTAGGTTAGTGATTTGAAGTAGGAGTATTCTCTTGTGATATTGGGCAATGGTGGAGGGCTTACAGCTCCCAGTCAGCTGTGGGGCTAAACAACCTATTGCAGCCATTAGATACCCATACAATTGTTCAGTTTTGTAAAATATTCAATAAGTTACATGAGATATTCAACACTTTATTATAAAAGAGGCTTTGTGTTAGATGATTTGCTCAATCATAGGCTAATTTTAGTATATGTGCTGCAGAAGCGAGCACTCAATCATAGGCTAATGTTAAGTTTTTGTTTTTGTTTTTTTTGTTAAGTTTTATTTTAATTCCAGTTAACATATAATGTTATATTAGTTTCAGGTATACAATATAGTAATTCAACAATTTAAAACATTACCTGGTGCTGATCACAGGTGCACCCTTTAATCTTCATCACCATTTTTACCCATCCTCCCAACCACCTCCACCCTGGTAACCATCAGTTCTCTATAGGTAAGAGTGTGTTTCTTGATTTTCTTCTCTCCCTCTCCCATGATTGTTTGTTTCTTAAATTCCACATATGAGTGAAATCATGTTGCTTGTCTTTCTCTGACTTATTTCGCTTAGCATTGTATTCTCTAGCTCCATCCATGTTGTTGCAAATGGCAAGATTTCATTCTTTTTTTTATGACTGAATAAATATTCTATCATATATGAATACATATCACCTTCTTTATTCATCAGTTGATTGACACTTGAGCTACTTTCATATCTTGGCAACTACGAATAATGCTGCTATAAACACAGGGTTGCATGTATCCCTTAGAATTATTGCTTTTGTATTCCTTGGGTAAATATCCAGAACTGCAATTGCTGGATCGTAGGATAGTTCTATTTTTAACTTTTTGAAGAAGCTCCATACTGTTTTCTACAGTGGCTATACCACTTTGCATTCTCACTAATAGCGTAAGAGGGTCCCTTTTCCTCCACAGTTTTGTTAACATGTATATTTTGTGTTGTTGATTTTAGCTGACCTAAAAGGTGTGAGGTGATATCTCATTGTAGTTTTGATTTGCATTTTCTTGATGATGAGTGATGGTGAGCATCTTCATGTGTCTGTTGGCCATCTCTATGTCTTCTTTGAAGAAATGTCTGTTCATGTCTTTTGTCCATTTTTAATTGGATTATTCATTTTTGAAGCTGATGAGTTGTATAAGTTCTTTACATATTTTGGATACTAACACTTTATCAAATATATCACTTGCAAATGTCTTCTTCCATTCAGTAAGTTACCTTTTAATTTTGTTGATTGTTTCTTTTGCTATGTAAAATCTTTTTATTTCCCTTGCTTCCAGGAACCACCTAGAAAAAGTTGCTATGACTGATGTCAAAGTTGCTGCTTGTGTTCTCTTCTAGGATTTTTATGGTTTCAAGTGTCACATTTAGGTCTTTAATTCATTTTGATTTTATTTTTGTGTATGGTATGAGAAAGTGGTCCAGTTGCATTCTTTTGCATGTTGCTGCCCAGTGTTCTCAACACCCATTTGTTCAAGAGATTTCCCTTTCCCATTACATATTCTTTCCTGTTTTGTCAAAGATTGATCATATATTTGTGAGTTTATTTCTGGGTTTTGTATTCTGTTCTGTTGGTCTGTGTTCTATTTTTAGCCAGTACCATACTTTACTGATTGCTACAGCTTTGTAGTATAGCTTGAAGCCTAGAATTGTGATCCCTCCAACTTTGCTTTTCTTTTTCAAAATTTCTTTGGCTATTCAGGATGTTCTGCAGTTGCATACAAATTTCAGGATTTTTTTGTTCTGGAACTATGAAAAATGCTCTTGGTATTTTGATAGAGATTGCATTAAGCCTGTAGATTGCTTTGGATAGTACAGATATTTTAACAATATTTGTTCTTCCAATCCATGAACAGGGAATGTTTCTTCATTTCTTTGTGTCATCTTCTATTTCTTTCATCAGTATTTTACAGTTTTCAGCGTACAGATCTTTTACTTTTTTGGTTGAATTTATTCCTAGGTACCTTATTTTTTTTAGTGCAACTGTAATTGGGAATTTTTTTCTTAATTTCTTTCTGCTGCTTCATTTTTGGTATATAAAAATGCAACAGATTTCTGGACATTGATTTTGTATCCTACAGTTTTACTGAATTTGAATCAGTTCTAGCAGTATTTTGGTATAGTCTTCAGGGTTTTCTATCTATAGTATTATATCATCTGCAAATAATGAAAGTTTGACTTCTTCCTTGCTGATTTGGATGCCTTTTATTTCTTTTTGTTGTCCGATTGCTGAAGTTAGGACTTCAGTACGATGTTGAATAAAAGTAGTGACAGTGGGCATCCTTGTCTCACTCCTGACCTTAGAGGAAAAGTTCCCAGTTTTTCCTCATTAAGGATGATGTCATCTGTGTTTGTTTGTTTGTTTGTTTATTTATTTATTTATTTATTTATTTATTTATTTATTTATAAATGGCCTTTATTATTTTGAGGTATGTTCCCTCTAAACCTATTGTGGAGAGTTTTTATCATGAATGGAAGTTGTACTTTGTCAAATGCTTTCTCTGCATTTATTGAAAGACTCATATAGTTCTTATCCTTTCTTTTATTAATGTGGTGTATTGTGTTGATTGATTTGCTATTTTCAAACTACCCATGCAACCAAAGAATAAATCCCACTTGATTGTAGTGAATTATTTTTAAAAATGTATTGCTAAATTCGGTCTGCAGGCTTTTTGTTGAGGATTTTTGCATCCATATTCATCAGAGATACTGGCCTGCAGTTCCTTTTTTTTTTTGTGGTGTCTTTATCTGGTTTTGGAATCAGGGTAATGCTAGACTCATAGAGTAAATTTGGAAGTTTTCCTTCTTTTCCTATTTTTTTGGAAGTTTGAGAAGAATAGGTATTAACTCTTCTTTAAATGTTTGGTAAATGATTGTTTTCCACTGTTTTCTAAAGTCCAGTGGGTATCTTTATGATTATTATTTTAAATTTTCTATTGGACATGTTATATCTGTTTCACTTAGATCTCTACCCATGACCTTGTGCTGTTCTTTGACTTGGGACAAATTCCTCGGTCTTTTCATCTTGTTTAAGTCTATGTGCCTGCTTCTAGGTGTTAGAAATGTCACCTATTTCTGTCTGTGAGGGTAATGGCCTTTTGAAGAAGAGGTCCTGTAGTGCCCTGCTGTGTGGTGTACCCTGTATCCCAGGGCCTAACACTTCAGGGAGTGTTTCTAATGTGTGCTGCATATGCTCTCCTGTTTTGTACTGGCTGCTGTATCCTTCAGGTTAGCTGTCTGTAAAGACTCTTTTTACCCCTTGTGAGCAGTGTTTGGTCCCTGTCCTGAATGTAGCACTTTTTAACTAGGTATGCTCTGGTCTGCTTGTGAACTGAGACTTGTTACCACTGCCTCCAGAACTGAGGCTCTACAAAACTCCCAAGTTTTGGGAGACAGTGTGAGCAGGGGTTTGGGCTAATCTGCTAAGGGAGGGAGCCCACTGTCCTGGGACTGAGGCAAGGTAACTGGGAAGGGCACTTCCAATGGGGTGTAGGAGGGCAGGGCTTGGTGAAACAAGTTAATCAGGGTTAGTGCTGCACTGGTTCCCACAGTAGGCTCTGTGTTTATTCTAAAGGGTGGGGAGGGAAATGGGTTGGCCAGCATCTTTGGTTCCTGGAGAGGTGTTTCTTTGAACACTATCTCTCAGGGAAGTGCTCTCAGAAGAGTGATTAATGTTCCCACTGTGTGCCCTGGATGCTCTTCAGATTGCTATTTCTATGCTGTATGTCCTCAGGCTGTTTGTCCTGATTTCTCTCCAGGAGCTTCCCCAATGCCTCTGGGCTCTCATTGAGCCAATCCCACTGACCTTTAGAACTCCAGGCTTTAAGCCTTCCTGGTTGCAAGAACTCAGAGTTCAGCCCCTTTCACTTTTTGAGTCAATTGGACAATGGGGAGTCATTGTTCTCTGCACTCCCTCGTGTGCTAGTCTATCTTATACATTGTTTGGTACCACAGCTCCCTTTCCACAGTAGCTGCTATGATGAATTTTTCTCCCAGAACATATCTCTACACTTCTGTCTTCTTTGATGTAGTCCCTTCTCAACCTTTAATTGTGCAGTTTGTTCTGTAGTCTTCAGGTCAATTTCTAAGGTATGTAGTTTGATTTCATAGTTTCTTAGTTCTATTTCATGGAATAAGCTGAATTTAGGGCCCTCCTATTCTGCTGCCATCTCCCTTACTCCTACTGTTAATTTTCTGAGCATATTTAAGGTCGACTAGGGCTGAGGAAGCTATGATGTCAGTAGGTGTGCCTTAAATACATTTTTGAGTTAGGATATTTTCAACTTCTGTTGAGTTTATTGTGACATAACCCTATTACAAGTGGAGGAAGATCTGTATACATGATGTCAAACAAAATTTTAGCTATGTGTAAATAAAACTATAATATAGCACTGTATAATTTTACACATGAAAAGACATGCAGATTGTAAGTGTGCTTCTCTCATAAGAGGCTGTATAGTGTAGTTTTGGGGTAGGAAACAATAATAAAGTTGCCAGAATTTAAATCCTGGCTTTGCTGCTCACTGGCCATGTTACTTAAAGTCTCTGATTTTTCATTTATCAGTAAAATGAGAATGACAGTTAAATGGAATAGTAAAACATTTAGCATATTCTGTGGCCTAAAGTTATCTATTATTTTTCTAATCAAGTAAATGAAGAATTATGGCATGTTTAAAAACACAACTTCAATTTTTAGATCTCTTAACTACTTTTGGTAAGTCTGTTCATTGTGGCATATTTTGCTAAAGCCTGTTTGGAACCTGGGGGTCCACATTATGTGCATATCTCTTCAATGTTTCATACAAAGTAAACTCAGTGACATGTATTAAGTAGCCATCTTCTGGAGTTTGTGCCAGTTGTATGGGATACAAAGATGAATGAAAAATATTCTCTACCTTCATGGAAACAATTACTAGTATTCACCAGTTCAGGAATTTGGACTTTGTTCAGCTTTTACTGACTAGGATTGGTTTGTTTAAATGAAAAGTATCTAATTTATCAGTCATTTCTACCCAATATAAAGTAAATATATATGTAGGTTACATATTTTTACATTCCTAGAAATGACCCAGTATCATTTCTTTTTTTCCCTATGGCATATTGCAAAAAGATAGGTATACAAATAAAATTATCATGTTCTTATTTTTCACAATGCAATGATGAATTGGGAACTTTATTTTTTACTAATAGACTTTATTTTTTAAAGAAGAAAATTTTCTGCAGCAAAGGTACAGAGGTTTTCCAAATGCCTTCTGTCCCTACACATATATAGCCTCCACCATTATTAATAGCCCCAACCAGAGTGATACTTTTATTGCAACCTGCATTGATACAGCATTATCACTCATAGTCCAGAGTTTACTTTAGGGTTCACTCTTGGGTTGTACATTCTTTGAGTTTAGACAAATTTATAATGACATGAATCCATCATTACAGTATCCTATAGAGTAGTTTCACTGCCCTAAAAATTCTCTGTGCCTATTATCTATTCCCCATACCTCAATTCCTATTTACTGATCTTTGCATGGTCTTCATAGATTTATTTTTTCCAAAATGTCTTATAGTTGGGTCCATACAAGATATGGCTTTTCAGATTGGCTTCTTTCATTTGATAATAAGTATTTATACTTCTTTCATGTCTTTTTGTGACTTGGTAGCTCATTTATTTTAGTTCTGAATAGTACTCTATTTTCTGGATGTACCATGGTTTATTTATCCATTCACCTACTGAAGGGTGTTTTTGTTACTTCCAAGTTTTGGCAGTTATGAATAAAGCCGTTATAAATATCCTTGTGCAGGTTTTCTTGTGTGCATATATTTTTAACTCTTGGGTAAATACCAAGGAACATGATTGTTCAATCATATGATAAGAATGTTTAGTTTTGTAGGAAACCACCAAGCTGTCTTCCAAAGTGGTTGTACCATTTTGCATTCCCACCAGCAATGTACGTAAGTTCCTGTTGCTCTATATCCTCACCAGTGTTTGGTGATATCAATGTTCTGGATTCTGGCCATATTAATAGATTATAGTGGTATCTCATTTTTATTTGCATTTCCCTATTGATATATGATGTGGAGCATCTTTTTGAATGCTTATTTCTGGGAATCCCTGGGTGGCTCAGAGGTTTAGCGCCTGCCTTCAACTCAGGGTGTGATCCTGGAGTCCTGGGATAGAGTCCCACGTCGGGCTCCCTGCATGGAGCCTGCTTCTCCCTTTGTCTGTGTCTCTGCCTCTTATCTGTGTCTCTCATGAATAAATAAATAAATTCTTAAAAAAATAAATGCTTATTTCTTATCTGTATATCTTTTTTGGGGAGAATATATGGGGAAATTTGGGATACTTAAGTAGCCTATGCCTTTGTTAACAGTTTAGCGCAAGTTAAATTTTAGCTATGGTATATGTATAGATTGATAACAGAGTTGCCAGCTGATTGCAGGCATCAATTGCTCAAGCCCAGATTCTAGAATCAGACATACTCATGATTAAATTTGGCTCTTCTACTTACAGTTAGACTTTGGGCAAATTGTCTAACTTGTTAGCCCTAAGTTTCTGCATCTGTAAAATGGATAATGATACCTCACAAATTGAGTATGTGAGTTTGGTAAGATTATTTATAAAATTTGCTTGGCACAGTCCTTGATACATAGTAAGTATTGTGAAGTTCATTCAAAGAAGAAAATTCTCTTTTTACCTTATTTTTTTAAAAAGAAATAAGACAAGCAAAGTGCTGATGATTTGAAGGGTCCTTTTCAGAAATAATTTGTCTTTAGTTCTTCACCCTTTAGAGGACATCAACAGAAGTGGCATAATAATATGAGACGTATAAATGTTGACTGGAAATGTAACCTTGAATTATCTTTTTTTGTGTAGCCCAAAATTTATACTGCATTCCTATGTTAATTCCTATTCCTATACTGCACTCCTATGTTAATATTCCTATAAAATTTAAAATTTTATAGGAATATTAACAAATGCATTTGAAATCTTGAAAGACCAATGTATGAAATACCTATGGATGCATATGGTGCTGAGTCAAAAGAATGAGAGTAGTTCAATGGATCCTAACACAACTGTGTTTATTAAAGAGAAGGAATATATACACAAGATATGTTGATGTTTCTTTCTACATGCACTGAGAAGTTTCTAAATGTTGAAAGTTTTGAATGTAGTTATATCAATAAGATTGGCTACTTTAAAATCTAAACTGAACCTTTCAACATCATCTACAGAGCCCCTCCCTGGATTCCAGCCATATTAGCTAGTTTCCATGGCTCTACCACACTAATCTTCACCCCCCATGTATCTGTGGAAACCTTCATCCAGTCTTTTGAGATATGTCCTGGAAGCTTTAGCTGATTTATTCTCATTATTCCTAGTAGAATGCCATATAAGTTGTCTCTTATACTTTGTACATTCCTCTATTTTATTTATTTATATTTTTTAAAGATTTTGTTTATTTGAGAGAGAGAGGGAGAGAGGGAGAGGAAGAGGGAGAGGGAGAAGCAGACTCCCCACTGAGCAGAGAGCCCAATGTGGGGCTCTATCCCAAGACCTTAAGATTATGACCTGAACCAAAGGCGGACGCTTAACTGATTGAGGCACCCAGGTGCCCCCTACCTGCCCCTATTTTAGCAGTAATATTAATAATAGCTACAAATATTTTGTATACTTACTATGTGCTAGGAATTGCATTCAGGATTTCACATATTTTCTTGTCATTCCTTGCAAGGATCTTATAAGAGCAAGCTGAAAGGGCTAGAGTGACCCATTCTGGATAGTTATAATCTTATAAAGAGCACTGACAGTTTCTTCAGGGTGTAAAATGAATGCTTGAGCAAAATCTATATACTTCAGGTATAGGAAGACACTTATGCACATATAACTTATGTAAATGGTGTTCTTTAGGAATATAGTCTCTGGTCATGAGGAACTCATATTCTAGGAAGAGGTCCAGACAAATGAACAACTCTTAGGCTGAAACATGAAAATTGCCCTTTTTGTAGATCAAAACTGGTCAAATATAAACAATTTCTTATGATTTGACTTCATATTATATAATAATTCAGGATGTAGCAGCATTGAATGTTTGCTTTAGGAACCTAATGAAAGTAAGACTAAGAGAGATGTTTCTATAGTTTATAATGCAATTATCTATTTTACAAGTGTTTATGAATTTGATATTAGCAAATTTAAGTGTTATGAAAAATATTATGTATTTTAAGGGAGAAATATAAGACTCTGAAATCATAGTGTTCATTTTATATGAAGATAGAACATAAATGGAGGAAAAAAGTGATCCATGTCAAATGTTTTTGTTCCAAAAGATTTGTAGGTTGAAATCATCATTTGATTTTCATATTTGTTCCTAATATGCCACATATTGAATTTTAGTGAATTCCAAAGGAATAGTAGTTTTCAAAAACTTATTTTATACACACATAAATTTTACATGTATATAAATTTTTAAAATTTAAGGAGGGCAGTAGCCATAAGAATTTCTGTTCTTCCATGGGTAAAAAAGTAGGTTTAAGCATTTAAGAGTAGGATATTGTGACTAATGTGTTTATGAGCATATTTTTCTCCACATAGCTTTATTAAAAGATCTTTAATTTAGCTTTTTAAAGGATTTTTAGGTAAAGATAATACTTAGATAAGAAGACAGTGGTAAGAAGTGAAATGAATTGCTTTTTACCTAATAGAGTTGAAATAAAATTTGACCAGGGCAATAGCAGAATATCTATGTGAAATATTGAATGTTAATAAAACAGTAGGAGACAAATAGAATTTCCAGAGGTTAAAATGTTACAAACATGGTAATATTCTAAGCCTTTCAAAATTGTATCAATGCTGAGGATATATTCTATAATAGATGAGATTCTGCTTATAAACCTAAAAACCATAGCTCTGTGTTTGATAATATAACCATAGTGTCCAGCACTGGCTTATTAAAAAAAAAAGTGCTCAGCCAGTAGTTGTTGCATGAATAAATTAACAGATGAAATATATCAAAGCCTGGACTTTTATATCTAATGATTAATCTTTTTAAAAATTAGAGAATCTTTGCAGGCATGAGGCATTTGTTATATTTGTGGAAACAAGTCAGTGAAGATGAAAATTCTTGTTAGGGGAAAGAAGAGTCTAAGATTAAATACTTAGTTTAATTCATTTCAGTGCACATTAATGCGTATGATCAGATTCATGTTAAAGACTGCACATTTTATTAGATGATTAAAAAGTTGATAAATGGGTCTTTAATCTCTTCTAATTCATGGATATGCTAAGAAAATGATATCTGAGGGAAAAAGAAGTAACTTCCCAGGTTTTAACTATATCAAACCAACTAGAGTTGCAGGGAGAGACAGAGGCTCAATGGAATGAGACTGGAAACAACTTGGTGTCACTTTATCTTTCTTTTGATTAATTTCATGATCTTGGGCGAGTGGCTTAAAACCTAGATTCTCTCAGCTCCTTCCCTACTCACCTTAATTCAAATATTGCAAAATAAGTTATTAAATTATCCATAAGAAGAGTAATTCTTTACTAAACTAGGTGCATGTAAGAGATGTGAAATGGAAAGTTTGACTAAGAAGGTGCCTAAGAAAGTGGTAGATTTCCAGGTGTACATTGTATAAAATTTGTAATTGTTTCTTAGACCTGAAGGTTTCAATCCCAGTATATTGTGGGGGATAAGCAGCAGACCTAATGAGAGAAGATAAATAGCAAGGGAGGAGAAGAGGCTTGTCATAATATAACTCTGAGGCTAGCCCTTCCAGAAGTGACATCAAATGGAATCATAATATTAAATTTGGCAATTTATAGAGGAGACTTGGTTTTGAACCAGGCTATTGTCAATATCAAAAAGATGAGGCTACAGAATGTGTGACTTAGGGCAGAAGTTAATACCATGATTCCAAAAATATCCAGAAAATTTTCAAAGATATGAAATTCATGGACAAGGCCCTAGAGTAAGGGGGACTGGCAAGATCCAGGTAGGGAGTCAGGAACCCAGCCAAATGGGAATTGAGTATGTTTGAACCTGACCAATTTTTTCCAGTACCTTTTGGGAGGGAATGATCAGAGAACTGGCAGACATTCAATTTTGAATATAGTGAATGAAGTGCTTCAAAATTGGGCACTTTCTTATATTTTAACTATTTATATCAAAGCTACCAAAAACTCATAACTGCCCCACTTATGTTGGGTATGGTTATATGAGTTATTTCGGCATCTCTGAGAGCTTAGCAGACAGGTACAAGATGAGGCTTTTAAAGTGTTTGCTCCATTTTGTACTCTACCAATCCCTCATAAGATCCCCAGGTAGTGCTAGGTTATCAGTCTGTATTTTAGATCGAAAATATATAAATTCCAACCCATAGCCTGAGCAGGAATTTCCAGGCAGCTGAGAATCCAAGTCAGCAGAACCACAGTTGACCCTCATACATATGATTTTGGGAATACATTCCTGTGGCTATAAACCATTGAATACTTTTTTTTTTGTAGCATCTTATAACAATTAGCAAAGAGAGAGTGTGTATGAGAGAGATTTACTCTCAAAGTCTTTAACATTATCCCTGGGTATTAATACTTATTAATATGAATTTTTCTAATAATTTTTTATTATCATTTGTTTAGCATGTGGCTTCATTCTTGACTTCTCAATCACAGTTCACCTGCCCAAAACATCAGGGGTAAAAGATTTTAGTTTAGCTCCTCTTTAATTAGTCCTCTTGCTATTTCTAAAAGACTTTATTAAAATACAAATGTGCTTATTTGCCCAATAAATCCTACATGTGATTAGCTCATGTATTTGCTTTTTGGAGAAAAGGACCAGTCAACCCATGTGTTTTTGTAAAAAGCCCATGAGAAATTTTTTTTCACAAGAACATTTGCCAAACAATCTTCCCTGTAATTTTTACCCAGAAGATATTTTCACAGTTTTATACCACTGTAGAAAGCAATTATATTTTGTAGGAAAAAGTGGTAATCAAAACTGTTCAGTATAATGTATAAAGCCTATTCAGTATGTGGATCCTTGGCACATATCTGAACTTAAAAATGCTGTTTGATATGCTGATGTGTCTTTGTTTATTTGCGTGTTTTAGCAGGACTGATTCTGAATTGGAAAATTTTATTAAAAACATGAATAATTTCTCTGTAAGGGTGAGAAAATGAATTTTAAATTGATTTGTCAATTCTTTCTGTAAATTAAACGTCTACTCATGGTGGAATTCTAAAATCTTTTAACTTAAAAAAATAAAATAAAATCTTTTAACTTTAAGCTCATTAACTGTACTAGCTTTTTTATGTCAATGCGGCGAAATTTTTTTTCTAATTTCCAGTATATACCATAAGGTAATTGTCATATGTGTATTTAATCCTTATTGTATCTAAAATTCATATTTTTCTAAAGAATTTTTTTCATTTTAAATAATATTTGTAATAAAGCTTCTCTTTTTTACTAAGAAAAATATAATTTAATCGAAAAGGCAAAATATTATTCCATAGAAATAATAACAAAAAATAAAACACTGAGAGCTTACTATATATTATATATTATAAGAGTTTTATATTAACTCAATTATCCTTCATAAGCACTAGATAGGTGCTGTTATTATCCCTATCTTATAGATAATTAAACTCTCTATACCTTATTTTTCTTAACTTTTCAGTGTCACACAGATAGTAATAAAAGCAAGATTCCAACCCAAGTAATCAGATTTAGATCATGGATTCTTAAACATTTATATTGATCAATTACTAACATGATAAATTTAAAGATTGTGCTAATTATAGGATGCTTCTTGGTCATAATTTCTTGTTCAAGTCACTGGAGCTTCTAAATATCATCTCTTATAACTTGCAAAGATCATTTTATTGGCATAGTTAAAGAGCAGAATATTGGCAGATGATAAAACATTACACTTAGAGGTTGGAAACCCAACTCTCAAGATGCCTAGGACTTTGAACCTGACCAATTTTTTCCAGTACCCTTTGGGAGGGAATGATCAGAGAACTGGCAGACATTCAATTTTGAATATAGTGGATGAAGTGCTTCAAAATTGGGCACTTTCTTATATTTTAATGATTTATATCAAGCTACCAAAAATTCTTAAAGTTGATGAATGGTACTTGAAGTAATTGGATGGTCAAGTTACAACATCAAAATTAGCAAAAAAAAAAAAAATATATATATATATATATATAGGCAGAGACCATATGTTCTATGTAATTTTGTAACAACAGGAGAATAAATATTGCTTGCATACTTGGTTGATCAAACATTTGTTCCGGCCTCATTACTGTCAACTATTACAGGGATATTCAACTCCTCCTGCTCCACTACTGGCTAGAGAAGCTTTGGTAGTAGATCCATTTTTTCAAATGTGATGGTTAATGCCATTTTGGAAATGAGTACCTTGGCATGTGAAGTGTTTTTTGGAAAGGCAGATCTTGGTATATTCTTGAAACCTATCTCATGTTATATAAAGACTTAAATTCAACTCAAAATAATGATGGGACTTATTAGTTTCCTCTTCAGAGCTCCAATATTCTGCAGAGCAAAATAATGGGATCTGAGAAGTCTATTTATAATCAGTGCATGAAGGATGCTTGAGTGGCTCAGCGGTTGAGTGTCTGCCTTGGGCTCAGGGCATGATCCCAGAGGCCCGGGATGGAGTCCCACATTGGGCTCCCTGCATGAAGCCTGCTTCTCCCTCTACATTTGTCTCTGCCTCTCTCTCTCTCTCTCTCTCTCTCTCTCTCTGTGCCTCTCATGAATATATAAGTAAAATCTTTAAAAAAAAATCAGTGCATGATCTGAAATAAAATTGGACATTTTGGACAAAGCAGAATTCTATCAAAGGTTGAACACAACTACAATTATCCTTTTTCAGAATATTAGAATATTCACAAAATTTTAATTTAAAGCCAAGAAAATCACAAAAATAGATATTTAAAGGGTAATCAAGAGCCTATAAAGAGATAGGTTACCAATTAATAGTGCTGAATAATAATATATATCTCATTATAGCTGACCAACCATCTCAGTTTGCTTAGGTTAAAAGGGAGGGTTTTCCTGGGTTGTTAGACTTTTCAGTACGTTATAATGCATTGTAACCATGTGAATTTCTATGAATAGTCACATGTATTTATCTTCCCCCTCACATTCCTGACAACTTTTTTTTTTCTCCTCTATTGATTGTATGAAATAAAGGAAGGGAATGCTTTTTTTTTTTTAACATGTATACTTTTTTATTGGAGTTCGATTTGCCAAAATACAGTATAACACCCAGTGCTCATCCTGTCAAGTGCCCCCCTCAGTGCCTGGCACTCATTTGCTTCAACGTGGCTGTTTCTGGAGGGTATTCGGCTGAGTGAAGTAAGGCAATCAGAGAAGGGAATACTTTTTAAAAATGTATGTGGGGGTTTTTTTGTTTGTACTGTGCCTAGTGTTAAGGAAAACTAAGTCCTTACCTTCAAGATGCTTATAACCTAGTTAGGAAAATTTAAAAAAATTGAAACCAAAAGAAGATGCATAATCAATAAAAACTTAACACTGAATATGAAATTGCACAAGTTTTGCTGTTAATGTTTTTAAATAATACAATTTCCTTTGGTGTTTTTCTATTGAATGCTATTGAATAAACAAGCCGATGACAACCATTTATGTCTTGTCTTTCCACTTAGTTTACCTCATAGTTTCAGTGAATACATTTCATTGACTTGGGTTTTCCAGATCCAGTTTAAGTTCAATAATATTTTAGCTGTTTCGTTTTAATGAAGTTTTCTTCTGCAAAAGATGTTCTGGCAGGTTTTTTGCTAACTTATTTTTAGAGTTCCATCTATTTGAGCATGATGAATACTATTATGATCAAAGAAATAGTTATATTAGATAAAAATTACTTATAAAATGTTGGGTTTGGAGAAAATACCCACATGCAAACATGGTAGAGGCTATATGCATGGCCTTTGGGTGGATGCTGATGGCTTGGGATGATTATGGAAACAAACAAAACCTAACTGTTCTCAGGCTGCTGTTTTTGTTTGCTCACTTGTTCTTGAGGTACTCACTGTGTTCTACATGCTGCTGGTATTACTGCTCCACGGTTGATTCTTTTCATGTGCAGATTGTAGCTCAGAATATAAATCAAAGTGCAAGGCATACTTGCCATCAGTTTGCTAATATACTTGCTTCTTGGCTTTATAAAGTACAGATAAACTTAATTGTATTCATGAACTTCCAGAAAGGGAGTTCTAGCTTTTCCACCCCCACATGTATTCTCTTATAATATTTTCCTCCTTCCCTCGTTCACGAAAAAGTTTACAATGTTTTGAGAAAATATGGTGGAACTTCCTAAAGATTCCTGTGGATTTTATAAGGAAATTAAATGGTTTCCATTTTTACTACTGGTTAAGTATTCTCCATGGAGAATTCAGATGTCTACAAATATATTGCATCTATGCTAAGATTGTACTTTTTAAAAGCAATTAAAGATTAGATGGTAATTATGCATGATGCAGATGATTAAAGTAATAACCTTAGTTTTTTGAAGGCTTACTATCACCCATTGTTCAAAGTACTTCATGTACATTACCTTATTTAATTGTAATAGCATTACTATTATTATCATTTCTAGTTTGCAAATGATGAAAATGAGACTTGCCAGTTTAAATAACTCTCGCCCCACCTGGTGTAGGTCTGCTTAGGAGCCCAGATGGAAATAAAGGAGCCTCTGCAATCGTCTCCCAAACACAGGGACATGGATATGGAAGGAGTAGCTTTCATTTAGGAGTGCTGATGGGAAGGAAAGCCTTGTAGGTTGCATATTAGCCCAGAAGGTGAAAGCAACATTCAGTGAAATGTAACGCTGACCATAGAATGAGCCCTCCAAAGTGTAAGGAAGAAAGTTTTGAAAGGAAGAAAAATGGGAAGTTGAGTCAAGGGGATGGGGAGGGAGCCCAGAGTGTTTTGTGGACGTGGATACTGCTGGAGGGGACTGCTTGTATGATGAGTAAGGATATCAGCACTCTGAAGCAAGGTGCATTTAGCTGGTTATGAGTTTTCCAAGAGGAAGGTGTAGTGGAAATGAATAAGGAGGACGAAATCTCTCTGGGATTTGCGTCGGTCTGATGTGTGCTGTTGGATCTAAAACTCTAAAGTAGTGACCAGAGGCCTGATTTTTAGTGCTGATGCTGACTGGAGGAGGGCCTGGTAATCAGAATTTGGACCTCTAAAAGCAGAGGACCATGGCTCAAGTTTTGTAAATCCTCATTGCAGCATGAATGTCTGGATAGTGGTATGTTTTCATGGGATTGCATGGTCTTTGTTGTGTGCTGGGGATTGTAATTTACTGGGATAAAGAATTATTTTTGTGGGATGAGGAGTCATTTAATGCAAAGGAAAGTAAAATCTTTCACAATTTCAGCAAGGGAAGGTAGGTGGTTGGGAAAAAAGTTTGACTTGCCACTTTAGTGTCAGAAACTTTACATATATATAAATATATTTAATTTAGTTTTTTAGAAAGATTTTATTTATTTGAGAGAAAGAAAGAGCATGTGAGACAGCATGAGCAGAGGGTAGAGGGAGAAGCAGACTCACTGCTGAGGGGGAACCCGACATGGGGCTGCATCCCAGGACCCTGGGATCATGACCTCAGCGGAAGGCAGACAGATGCTTAAGTGACTGAGCTACTCAGGTACTCCCATATTATATTTTATTTTAATCTTGAAACATTTACTGGCTTGATAATATTATTTTATAATAGAGAATAAAACTTGGGGCTTGGATAGATTTTAAAAAGTAACTCAAGATCATATAAATAGTAAGTAGATCTGGGATTAAAATCCAGCTCATCTGACTTCAAATATTTTACTTTTTACATGATAGCACATGACAAGGCATCTTTAGTAGTAGACTGTCTATTGCCTAAATCTGCTAAATAAAACTTGTTCATTCCTGAATCTTGTCTATGATCCAGACTCTTTGCCAAGACACAGGAACAACATCTATGGCTTATAATGTTTTTCAATCCTGAAGTTTATCTCCATATTCTATGAAATCCCAGTTTTTATATTTATAGCCAGCTTTCATTCAGATTTTCTTTTATCAGTCATAGAGAGATAGATGAAAGGGAGTTTAAATGGTGGGAATGAAGTGAAAGTTCAGTTACTTTGGGGAAAGATCTTGGCTTTTCTTAGAGATAAATTGGGAAACCTCTGCTATCATCTCTGCTTTGACTTAAAAAGCATTCCTAAGTCCCACCCACCCAAGTTGTTGGCCTGCCCTAAGACCCTTTTGATTAGAATCAATAAACAAGGAGATGAAGAAAAAGTTTCAAATATTATCCCACTGCACTGAGAGGACTTTGTACAATTGTTGTTGCAGTGCCGCAGCAGTTTCTACATGGATTTATTTAGCATGGCACTTTCCATACCACATTATAAATCTGTTTCATTCTCAGTAGAAAACAAGTAAGGAGCATGATTTTCTTCCATATGCATTCCTAATATTTTTATAAGTATCTGGTAAATCTTTGTTGAACAATCAGCTCAAAAGTGAGTAGTATACTGGGGAAGTTAGGCCTGCCTGAAGGCTCTGTCACCTGTAGGCACTTTACTCCAATGAGATGATAAATTCCTAATCAGATGTTAAAGCATGGGCAGGAAGAGATGTTGGCCAAGAACATTGTAGATGACATTGTAAAGTTCCTTTCTCAGCCTAAGGTGCTAATTCCAGTCTTGGTGCATGTCCCTCCTCTCATTCTCTGTCATTTTGCATGAACCCTTGATAAAACTGCTCCCTTCTTTGTTTAATGCATAGCCAGAGTACAATTAATAATCTATAAGATTATTTATATTTTAAGAATTTTTACTTTGGGATCCCTGGGTGGCGCAGCGGTTTGGCGCCTGCCTTTGGCTCAGGGCGCGATCCTGGAGACCCGGGATCGAATCCCACATCAGGCTCCCGGTGCATGGAGCCTGCTTCTCCCTCTGCCTGTGTCTCTGCCTCTCTCTCTCTCTCTCTCTGTATGACTATCATAAATAAATTAAAAAAAAAAAATTAAAAAAAAAAAAAAAAAAAAAAAGAATTTTTACTTTTATGAAGTACTCCATAAACAATAGGTCTGCTGCTTAGAATAAGTGCAGTCTCTTTAATAGAGTGTATCTTTAAGTCCCGAAGCTAAATATCTTAAATCATAATGAATAAATTGTTAACAGTAGGGAGACTGGAAGTCCATCTACTTTAATTTTAATGTCTGACAATACTTTATTTTTTAAATTTTCATTTCAGTGGTAGCACCTACCTTTGAATGTTATTAAAAACCTTCACACCATATAGTCAACTTATGCCTGCTGCATTCTAATGAAAATAAACAGTAATGTTTCTTTTGAGACATTCATCCCTAAAGAAATGTCCTTAGAGATAAATGTAGTCATTCAGATGCATAAGATAACTGTCTTTCTGTGTCCTGATAGGCAATGAACTAGAAAGAAGAAGAATATGGGGGTGGGGGAGTCATTCAGATGTAGTCATTCAGATGCATAAGATAACTGTCTTTCTGTGTCCTGATAGGCAATGAACTAGAAAGAAGAAGAATATGGGGGTGGGGGAGGGATGAGAAAGTTAATGACCCACTCTTCGTTGGATTTATATTTTTTGTCCCTATTTCTGTGTGAAATAGCCCCCTTTGCTTCAGGACCTTAAATCCTGAATTGCCACTTAATTTCAATAGTAATCTCAAAAGTTATTTAACTCTGTATGTCAGTTGCCTTGGCATAAAATGGCATAATAATAGACCTATCTCACAAGGTAGTTGTGAGGATTCAATTAAAAAATACATGTAAAGTACTTAGAAGAGTGCTTGGCACGTAATAGACATTTAATGAATGTTAACTATTATATTTACTGCCATTGTTGTTAATGTGTTCTCTGGGTTGGAGTTAGTATAGTAAGGCTAGAGCAACTTCTCTGCCATGCAGATATTTTTGGAAATAACATTTTATTTCAGCTCAGTTATTCTGTGCTTGAATGTAACCCTATCAAGTGCTGCTAATTCCATTTGAGTTGTCTGTAACTTCCACTCCACATTTTTCATCCCTGCTGTTCATGTGCTTAGTTCAAACCTTCATCATCACTTATGCTATGATATTAGTCTCTTGATTGGACCTGAAAATCCTTATTTCTCTAAATCGCGTGCCATGTTGCCATCACATACATATTTTATGGTGCAAAAGTGACACCTGCTTGAAATCCACTCTAGCACATAGTAAGTGTTCAATAATTTTTTTTCTTATTTTTATTTCCCTTCTAGTGATGCTATGGGTTGCTTATGAATGAGCAAGCTCTCCAGTATTGGTGACATTCAGGAAGCAGCTGAATTAAATGTGTCAGAGATTCCATAGCAGAGATTTTCACACTCGTTAGAGATTGAAATGGAACAATTAAGTTGCTTTCCAGCTCTGGATATTCACTAATAATATGGCATAAGCTGAGTATAAGAGAAACATCTATCATTGTGAAAGTCATAAGATCTAGACATATTTGTGAGGTCTCATCTAGATGTCCCCCTGATTCTAGAAATCCATATTAATCCTTGTATTGAATATATGGGATTTTTAGAAATAAACCTTAATGCCTATGGAAATTTGCTTACTATATTTATCTTTTTTTTTTTTAAAGATTTATTTATTCATGAGAAACACAGAGAGCGAGAGAGGCAGAGACACAGGCAGAGGGAGAAGCAGGCTCCATGCAAGGAGCCCGATGTGGGACCTGATCCCCGGTCTCCAGGACCACATCCTGGGCTGCAGGCAGCGCTAAACCGCTGCGCCACCGGGGCTGCCCTATATTTATCATTTTATACTTGATGCTTTAGGAAAATCTTTGGGATTAAATATATTTTTTTATTGGGAATGGGCAAAAGAGAAAAGAAAATCAAAAGACCTTGTTTGATATTGGTGTTTTGGTTATTTTGATGTTGTAAAGAAATACCATAACTAAATCACATGATATTTTCAAATTTTAGTTTTTACAATATTTACTTATGATATGAAATAATATTTGAAAATAAAACAAATATAATGTTGCACTGGCTACATGTTGAATTTTTGTTGTGATAATCAAACTCCTACCTTGCTCTTACTCTTATCTGTACTTGTATAGTTCCTTTGATATATATATATATATAGTTTTATTGTATGATTAAGGGATTTTTTTCATAAAATCTGGGATTTTGATCTGACCCATCCCTCCACAGACTGGGCTTAGCCCTTCCCTGAGATAAGGCCCTCATAAGGCTCCCTGCTGTTCACTTAGGAGAGAGGCTTGTCCTTCAGACAAAAAGCTTAAAAAAGAATAGGACAGCATCAGAGTTAGACTCTTGGACCAATGAGGCATCACCACAGCCAAAGAGGCTACTGTGTCCTAGAAGTATCCTCCACACGAGGCAGCCTGGGATCTGGGAAGTAGGAAATGTATGGAGTTGTGGTTCTGAACTAGCCCACTGAGACAAAGATCTGGATGTTCTCTTTTCTTTGGATCAGAAGTATGAAATGCACAAGGTTTTAATAGTGAGGTAGCTAAAGCAGAATTCAATGATGACCATAACTTAAATTTTTCTGAACTTTTTTCGTTATTTCCTTCCCTTTCTACCTCAGCATCTATTAGGCACTGAAGTGTATGCCTCCTCTCCAAATTCCTGTGTCAAAGCCCTAATTCCTAACATCTCAGAGTGTGACTTGGAAATGGGTCCTATACAAAGGGAACTGAGTTAAAATGAGGCCATTAGAGTGGGACCTAATTAATCCAACTAGTGTCCTTCTAAGAAGAGGAAATTTGGACCCACAAGACACCAAGGACTCAAGAATGTGTGCAAACAGAGGAAAGACCATGTGAAGACAAAGACTACCAGAAGCCATTTGCAAGCCAAGGAAAGAAATCTCAGAAGAAACCCTATTTGCTGACACCTTGATCTTGTACTTCTAACCTCCAGAACTGAGAAATGTCTTGTGTTTAAGCCACCCATTCTGTGGTACTTTGTTATAGCAGCCCTAGAAACTAAGATAGCATCTCATAAAGCATCTCTTTGAGGCATCAGCTGGGTTTGTCGGTGCTGAAAGAAAACCACAGAAGGAATACCAAGGGACAGGTAAAATGTGTGATCTGTGCATCTCATTGCTTTTGCTCCCTAGGCATGGGGGTTCTATTTTATTTTTTAATAAAGAAGACAATTCCCCTCTAATCACCAATTATAAACTGAGTTGTGAAAGAAAGGAAAGGTGGAGGATTAAAGTGAATTGTACTGACAAAATCATTCTCCCCTTGTATAGTTTTTAAAGACAATTGTTTAAAATCTATGTGTGATTGAAAAAAAATAAAACTGCTTTTTAACTCTGGGAAATGGTTTCTTACCAACCATTAAAATTCTGAGAAGTCAGCTTTTTCCTTTAGCAGATATTTTTAGAAACAAAGCAGTGGTTCTGGCACAGTGAGACACACGTGAATGCTCATATAATTTTGACACCTTTAACCTCCTGGCTGAAACTATTATTAGGTAAATTATACTGTTTAAATACTAATATCCTCAGAATTAGGGAAGAGTTTAAAGCAAAAGGAACAAGCTGTGTTTTTATTTTTGTGCTCCGGAAAGTATTACATAAGACAACTCTATACCACTTAATTATTAGAAGATGCTTTTAAAGTATCTTTATTTTGTATTTCCTATAACATATTTATGGTTTCATGTTCTAATATAATTCTACTTGATATATGATTAAACAGTAAAATTTAAAGTACTTTTTTTCTTACAAACCTTGATTTTAAATTTTTTCAATAGTTCGATTTTTTTTCCGGGTGACAATCAAAGAATATACATAAATGATGAAGGAAAATATCACATATATTTTGTGATACATATTTATTATTTTAATTTCTTATTTATTTGTTTGTTTGTTTATTTATTTATTTTTGAGAGAACTGGAGGGGAGGCACAGAATGAGAGGGAGAAAGAGAATCTTAAGCAGGCTCCATGGTTAGCACAGAACTTGACTTGGGGCTTGATCTCACAACTCTTGAGATCATGACCTGAGCTGAAATCAGCAGCAAAACACTTCACTGATTGAGTCACCCAGCCCCTCCTTTGTAGTATATTGCTTTTCTAACCCTTCAAATCCAGAAAAGGGAATCCAAGTTTTGGGGAGAAATATTTTTTTTCATGGTGTAAGGGAAAAGTCTGTCACTGACTTAGGCTGGCTGCAGATTGGTGGTTAATGTTAGTATTTCTATCCTAACTGCCTTTCCACTGTATTGTTTTTCTATTGCTGCTATAATAAATATATAAACTTAGTGGCCTAAAACAACATAATTTATCCTCAGAGTTCTGGAGGTCAGTAGTCTGAAATTGGAATTACTGGGTTAAAATGAAGATGTCTACCAGTCTGCATTCCTTCTGAGGGTTCTAGGAGAGGATGTATTTTCTTGCCTTTTCCAGTTTTCAGAGGCTGCCTACATTCCTTGGTTTGTGGGTTCTTCCACATCTTTAAAGCCGGCAGTGTAGCATCTTTAAATAGTTTTCTCTCTCAGACATTCCCTGACCTCTGCTTTTACCATCAGATCTCATTCTCTGACTCTTGGCTGCTTCTCATAAGGACCTTTGTTATTACATTGGAACCAATGGATGAAGCAGGATAATCCTTTAGAATCCTTTACTTAATCACACATTCAAAGTCTCTTTTGCCATTGAGGGTACATATTTGCAGGTTCTAGGTATTAGAATGGCGACATCACTGGAGGCCATCATTCTGGCTACCATCCCATACCATCTGAACCCTTCTGATCATGGAATGGATCTATCAGGGCCCAAAAAGAGTAGGTTAATTATCCTCTGGGATTTTAAAGGTCAAAGTTATAGAGTGTGTCTATGCAAATGTAGTCAGATTTAATAGGGGTCTCTAGTAGAGAGCTGCTATTGACATGAAAGTGGCCTGAAGGCTGAGAGCTGGCACAGGAAATACAGGTCCACAATCTATTATGTGGAACTGTCAGGACCAGGTGTATTTCAGATTTCTGAAAGGTAATGTGGTTTATAAGTGTATATTGCATAATGTTCCCAGTGGTGTCTGTAACTAGATTAATTACAATATCTGCAGTGATCATGAATATTCACACAGAGCTAAAGACAGTAAATAGCCTTATATCAGTTCATGTCAGGTTTTTGTCACCTCTTGAGTTGCAAAAATATTCAGTTTCTAGAACCTTTTTTGTTTTTGGAACCACAAACAGTATCATTGTGTAGGAAAGACTAGAAATCACATATGCACATGTATACATATATACACAAAAGACTTTCATATCATTGGCCGTCTAGTGAAGGTTAGGTTGAAAGTTGTGTGTGGAAATGAACCAGAAAAAAGGCAGGGTCAAATGTACTCAAAAGTGCAGTAAGGTATTCTATCATAGATTAAACTTATCCTTCTTGAACAAAAGGAACTGCTCTTTTTTTTTTTAAGATCCTATCTATTTATTCATGAGAGACACACAAACACACACAGAGAGAGAGAGAGAGAGAGAGAGAGAGAGAGAGAGGCAGGGACACAGGCAGAGGGAGAAGCAGGCTCCATGCAGGGAGCCCGAAGTGGGACCCGATCCCAGGACTCCAGGACCATACCCTGGACCGAAGGCAGGCGCTAAACCACAGAGCCACACAGGGACTCCCCAGGAATTGCTCTTGTATATAGAAAACAAAGATGGTTAAACTATTAAAACCTTTCCTTGGAGCAGATCTCTTTTAGTCATGCCAGTATATGTATGGCAGGAACTTTACCCTTGGGGGTAGGGGAAAAGACTTTTTTTTAGACCATGGACACTGGCTCTTCCATGTGTTATTAGGGATCTGAGAAGGGGTAAGGCTCCAAACAAGTCCCAACATAAGGGAGCACAATAGTGTTTCTAATGATGTCATTGTGAGCAAGAGAAAGGTTGGACCTAGTCCTGACAAGGTTAATGAGGTGGTCTTGACTCTTTGACTCTGAGTTGGAATTGAGATGAGGGAGAGTAGGGGTCATAAGTGTGTGAGGTGCAGGATGCTAAAAAGTTAGTCTAACTCAGTGCCCTAAATGTTGCCTTGAGTCTAGAGGTGGCTGAGTATGCAAATCGAAAGAACTAGCCTTCTGGGGTGCAGGGATCCTAAAGTATGGAACCTTACTTTACTATAGAAAAAAATGTTCTCTGCATTAGTAAGTAAAGCTAAGCCATATGAAAGTAACAAACAGTCTCTGTCTCAAAGCAGTAAAATAATCCCCCCACCCTTTTTCTCCCTATATGTCTTTATGCTCCCTGTCATTAGGATCATCTTGGAAGAAAGAGAGCTCTAAAGGTGTCAATGCTTGCAATTAAATGTGCTTCCCTAAAACTGACATGTGTCCTTTTTGCTCCCAACCCTCTAATCAAAAGTAGTCAGGTAGTGCCTCCAAACTACAAGGGGACAGGAAATGCAATTTGGCCATGCACTCAAGAAGGCAGCAGAAATATTGGCAAACTATGCTAATGACTGTGATCACCTCTGAAGAACTGCTGTTACTCTGTAGCAGCAAGAATGGGATACTTGAGCTCAATCTTTGGGTCACAGAGATTTTAGAGTTAGTTTCATTAGCAAGAGCAGTACTGTTTCTCCACAAACCCTGCTTCACTGGGAGAAAGATCAACCTCTGCTGCTTCTCCATGATTTTACCCCACAGCGGCTCAGTTCCATAGTACAATTTCTTCACCAAACATGCAGTCTAGAAACAGAAACTTGTTCTGATCTCTACCTTGGGGCAATTTCACATAGGGTAGCCTAATCCGGAAATCATATGTTTTTACCCCAAGGGTCAAGTATTTTAAGAGTCTTTTCCATTGATTGGGAGAGAATGGAACCTGATTGTCTTCACTTCTGTAGTAGAGTGCTTTGTTGAGCAGTCATCTTTTAAATGTAACTCAAAACACAAACTTCTATTTAGCAGCCATTCGTTCCCCTCAAATACATGCAGTGTACTAGACTGCCTCACTTCTCCATGGCTTGCCCACATCTTCATCACTATTCAACTGTCTTTCCCACCCCCCTGCTCCACACACACTTGCACACTGTAGTAAATCTGTGGTACATGGGAATCCCTGGATGTAAAAAGAGGAGACACTTGGGGTTTATAGTTATTTTGGTGCTGGAGGCTTGCATCCAGGGATGTGAACATGGCCCCTTCTTTGCACCTCAAACTGTAAATTACACAATCAGAAGTTCAAGCAAATTTCCCCTCTTCTCATTTACAAATAAGAATTGACATTTGCTTGATTGTCTTGAGTGATATTAGAATTGCCCATATTTTGTTCTCCCCTTTAACTGCTGAATATGGATGCCACGGAATTGGCTTGTAACAAGCAATAGCAAAATGTAAAGGATTGTTGCTTGCAAATGTATTAACTTAAAACAGTCTATTGCACATGCAAGGGAATATTATATTTATGAGCTGTGCAGTGTTCCAAGTTTATTTAACAGTAAGAATCTGTGTGGTTGGAGTCAAATGTTAAGTGGTTAAATAAAGTATGCATTACTGGCTCACCATATCCAATTGATATTGATTAATGCACTGCTACTGAATATTTTCCTCTTACAGATGTTCACAAAATATCTTCTCTGTTATCACTGTCCTTGTGTTACAATCTGCAGGTGAGAAATTCTTTTCTTCCTACAGTGCAATTGTGTAAAGTGCTTCATCTCACTCTGGTAAGACAAATGAGGACTTTTTAGAGATGATTGCTGTAAATGCCACATTATACTATCTGCTGTTTCCATGATTTTGGCATTAAGTGGGATGAATAAATAACTTAGTTTTCAGTCAGTCATTTCTTTTGCAGCTAGTCATCTGGTATGCCACGTTTCCAATTTACCAAATTTTATTCTGCAAATATATTTGTGTTCTAATGATTATTTAATATCAGAGCAGGAATATTAATGGCCAGGTGGTCAGGAGACTTGAACTTAAGTTCCAGTTTTGTTACTAAGTATTTATAATACTTGCTGTCAGTGAGCTTCTGTGGGCCCTGCTTTTATTTATAAAATCAATATCTTAATTCTAAGTTTTGCTTTTAGTTTGAAAAATGATCTGATTTGATATATTCATTATCAATTAAAGATACTAGAAGGTTAGAAGTTACTATAATTTGGAATCTGACTTTTAGTCATTAAAAATTTTTTTTGTCAACACTGAGATTAATACTTAATTTAGATAAATTAGATAATGTATGCATCTTATAATCTTACTTATAGATTGTATGTGCAGTATAATACTATATCCCTTCCACTTATGTTCCACACAAGAAACCATATGGTAATTGTGTTTCTCTGATTGGCTTATTTTGGTCAGCATAATACCCTCTGTTCCATTCATGTTGAAGTAAATGGTAGATATTCATCCTGATGGCTGAGTAATATTCCATTGTATACATATAACACATCCTCTTTATCCATTAATCTGTCGATGGACATTTCAGTTCCTTCCACAGTTTAGCTATTGTGGACATTGCTACTATGAACATTGGTACCCCTTTGGATCACTACATTTGTATCTTTGGGGCAAACACCCAGTAGTGCAATTGCTGGGTCATAGGGTAGTTCTATTTTTAACTTCTTGAGGAACCTCCACACAGTTTTCCAGAGTGGCTGTACTAGTTTGCTTTCCCACCAACAGTGTAAGAGTGTTCCCCTTTCTCTGCATCCTTGCCAACATTTGTTGTTTCCTATATTGTTAATTTTAGCCATTTTTAACTTTGAAGTGCTGAGGATCATTTCCCAATGAAATCTAACCAGACTTGAAAGAGGAGGTAAAGATTTAGAGTGAGTTCCTCAATTACTTAGAGGATTATTATGTAAAACAGTAAGTTTATTCTGTGGCTCTAGAGGAGAGAAAAGGGCCAATCACTGTTCTTTTCACTGATAAATATTTATTGAGAATCTTCTCTCTGTGAGGTACCATGGATGTTTTTTAAATACTCACTGTACCTGAAAGTTAGGGTAAGATGATTCTTGTTACAACATGAAGAATGGTAATTTTTGCATCTCTAAAATGGCAATAACATACCCATCATAGACAGTATTTTAGAAGAAAATGAATTAAAATTTAAGGATATTATACTTGGAAATTCCAGCCTCATGAAGGAGGGGCTAATTAATTATTGGGCCATTTGACCTGATCCTGTGAAGCTCCTTTGAGAGTACAAGGGATTTAATTTGATTTGATTTACAGTTAAAACAATGCCTTCTCCTTGAATACTTCAGGTAGTCATTTGCTGAGGTAAGGACAGGTAAAGTAGCATACCTTCTTTTTTCTATGAATTAACCCTTAAAAATTATGATTGGCCTGTGGGAAAAGGTAAAAGTAATCTCAATTGTGGAATGCCACTCCCTGGCCTGTTTGGCCTGTACTAAGAGGTTCTGTGATAACAATATAGAGAATATGCAAAAGTGAGACTAAAACCAACTCTTTAGGATTTGCTAAGTAACTTTTATGATTTAATAATGTCCAAATGTTCTAGGTCTATTTTACTTTTTTGAAGCATTGGAAAAGAAGCATTCAGTGGACCCATGCTTGATACATTTTTTCCACTCACCATACTAAAATATTTGTTACTTAGATACTAAGTACCTGTATTAATTATCGCTATTTTAAAATTCTGCTGAAATATAGTACTAATATAGGTTTTTGTTTATCTTCTCTGATCTTCATCTGAACCTCATTCCCTGGTATCCATACAAGCTGTGGATAATACCCCTCCCCATGACATTATCATAAAGGGTAAATTATAAGATTGTTTTTTAGTGCACAGTTCTATATAAAATGATTTTTGTCTTTAGTAATTTAAAACATTATTTTTTAATAGCATTTTAGAATTGTATCAGCCTAAGGAGCCAATTGAAGCCTGCTGTTTATATAAAATTCTTTGGAACACACTTACATGGGTGTTTAGAATTATACCTTTTTGACTATAGCTTTACACCAGAAAATTCTATCTCCCAGGCACAAATTCACTAATAACATTCTTGGTAGTCCCATAAAAGGAGACTATGCATAAAGGGTAAGAACTAATGTATGTGGATAGGTGAACAATCGGGAAATTTTTATCAATAACTGATAATGGAATCTGATGTATGGAGGGATGATGGTGAAGAGCTTAGATTTTGAAGTAAAACAGGTTTGAATTCAAGCTCTGCCATTTGTAAATAATGATGGGTATGTTACTTAATTTCTCGACACTGTTCCTTCATTTGTAAAATGGCAAAATGACAATTTCTTCATAGTTTTCTGGGGAATCAAATGAGATGTTGCTTGTCATTTACATAATATCATTATAAATAATGATAGAACATAAACTTTTCAGAACCACACCTATAAATCTTATGGAGTAGGATTGAATTTCAGCTCCAAAATTCAGAGGTGGAAGAAATATAATTTCATTAAAAAAAAAAAAAACCTGAAATCTAACCACAGTCTTTTCTACAAGGATAGAAGATCTACTACAGATTTTCATTCCTTGCTCATTAGAGTCTAAAAGGCATTAGCTGTGCCAAGACTGTGGAAAGACATTCTTTGATCATAAAATCCTGTATCTACCCAAGTTACTATTACTGTCTTACTTTGGCCGTTTGGTTTCAGTCACTATCTCTGTGACTTCTATGCAGATTTTGGAATAAAGAACACTGTGAATGTGTCAGTGATTCCATCCACCTATGATTCATACAGTCATTTCCTCTCATGTGTCTAGCCTTGAGGTCCCCCTTGGCTATTTCAGCAAAAAGCTCTTGTTGTGGACCAATGGTCATATTGATCTTTTTTATCTTTCTACCTCCTTTCTCTCATAAGAGGTAGGAATGTTTCTTTGAGTCCAGTAGTGTTGGAAATGTCTCACCTATGTTTGTTTTGTACAAAATAAATATTCTTCTGCATTCCAGATATATCTACATTCCAAATTCCTGAAACATCTAAATTCTCATAGAATCTAATTTTTCTGGAAAATAAAATCTAGAAAAACTATCAAGCAGTTTTTCAATTCTCTGAACATAAAGACAAGAGTAAGGAAGCAGAAGCAGAAAACTACCAGGAGAAAAGGAGCATTAATTAGTTGATTATCAAAAATTTTAACCTTGCACTTCCAACTTGATATTTATTAGCATTATTCAACCTTCCATTTTGCTACATGCTCAACAAATTTTAGGTCTTTTATTTATTTAGGACTCAGCTAATTGTGGGAAGAGTTGCAAAAGCAAATGCTTATGCCACAAAAGAATTTACAGACTTTGATGGGGAGAAAGAAAACACACACAGGAAAACTTTGACATAAATATTAATTAAAAATTATAACTTGGGGGTACCTGGGTGGCTCAGTTGGTTAAGCTTCTGACTCTTGATTTTGGATCAGGTTATGATCTCAGGGTAGTGAGATCTAGCCCCATGTTGGGCTCCACACTCAATGTGGAGCCTGCTTAAGATTTTCTCCCTTTTCCTCCCTCCCTGCCCCCCTGCCCACTCTTGCATGCTGTGACACATGCTCTTTCTCTCTCTAAAAGACGAAAAAAAAATGAATTGAACAAGAAGTGCTGTCCCTGGGATTTCCTTATGAGAGGAGGGGAAAGTGGTCTATATAGTTTGATAAAAGTTTTCTGAAGATTCTGCTTTGAACTTTTCTTCATGTTGCAATTACTGCATGAAAGGCTAAGTTGGATTTCACCAAATACTAATAAGGTGATAGACAGTTTGTAAAATTAAGCACTATTTTATACCATCAAGAGATTTGAGTAAAATGGCAAAAAGTAATAATTTAGCTAGAATCACCTGGCACCAGTGACCACTCAGGATCTAATGGAAGAAGAATATACTGGGCTTAGAGAAGAAGGAATTGCAAACAATTAAAAATATGAGGTGAATGAAGGCTGGACCTGGGGGATGTGACTAAGACTAAGGACAAGAAACCTGTGGGATAATCATCAGAGCCAGTGTCTCTATACATCTTATCTTGTGGTGAACATTGTTCTGAGTACTTCTCTCATGTTCGCTCATTAAATCCTCACAATTTTATGAGGTAAATACCCTTATCCTCATTTCTTTTTCTTTCTTTTTTTTTTTAAGATTTATTTATTTTAGAAAGCATGTGAGAATGAGTAGGAGGGGGAGAAGAAGAATCTCAAGCAAACTCCATGCTGAGTGCAGAACCTCACATGGGGCTGGGTGTCACAACCCCGAGATCATAACCACAGTGGAAATCAAGAGTCAGCCCCTTCACCAACTTCACCACCCAGGCACCCCTCCTGTCCTCATTTCATAAATGAGTTACCCAAGTTACATAGGAAAAAGCAGTGAGAATAAAATTTGAACCTGGGTTTTGTGGCTTCATAGCTTATGCTTTTATAAACTACTTCTCAAGCAATTCCAGGGTAAATTCAAACAAACTCAGAACAAATGGTTTAGATGGTAAAGAAGCAGAAATCAGGGCTAACTCCCTGGTTTTAATCCTGGATGACTGAAAGAACAGTTGTAATACTGATGCAAAAAAGTGAAAAAGAAAGGAGATTGCTTCATTATTTGCATAATAGATTATACAAATATATATATTTTTATATATGCACATATATTTCATATTTGCATAACTTGTATATAGATTTGGTAAAGCTCCACTTGTTTACGGATTTCTTCTTTCTCTAACATCCCCTCCCAGCCTCCTAAAATACATGGTCCCTTGTGTCCAATGGAAGAAAAGTTTTCCTATAATCTAAGAGTACTTAGAAAATTAAATGTAAGTTTCTTGTCCTAGTATCTTTGTGTTTAGTTGTAGCATTTAATTTTGTGATTGTCATGTAATGATTTTTTGGCTTCTTCTCTAACCATTTATTGAAGGGGTATTAACTTGAAATTGAATTATCTTGAAAAAGGTTTTCAAGAATTGGTTGGCTAGGAAGATTCCACCCATGTGTCTCAAGGTCATGATTTTCAAGGTGAATCTGTTGTGGCTTGATCTTTTGATTCTGTTTTGTTGCTGCCATTTTACTGAACTTTGTTTGATTGATGGTGGTATTTAGAGTTTCCTATAATGCCACTCTAATAATAGTAGAGTTTTGAATCACTTTAATGAAAAAGATTCATTGAGTGTCCAAATTGGTTACTTTGATATGTAGGATAATAGGTGCCTGTTCATTGAGATCCACTTATGGTAGAATTTCCTTTGCTAAAATGACCTATTTTTGCTACTCTCCTGAAATCGATACCACTTTGAAATATCATTTAGGTGGCAACAGACCATTTTTAAAACGCACATTATTCAGTGCATCTTTAATTGCCTAATCGTAACACAAAAAAAGACAGAGTGTTTCTTTAGTATTGACTAAAGAACTGCTATGCACTTGTCCAGGAGGCTGCAGGTTACAATTAGAAGTGCTTTCTCATATATATGAATGTTGGAACTGAGTGCAAACATGATTTTGATACATTAATCTTTCACAGAACTGGATTTTATAGCTTTAAAAATATATTTTTAAATTGAGTTATACATAAGCAAATTTGGTGAAAATGTTGTGAGTCTCTAAGCACAGTGAAAGCAGAGACAATGTTTGTCCTATGAATTTCTATGTTTCTAGAGTAGAGTGTTCAATAAATGTTGAATGAATCAGAAGACACATTGTAAATGAATTCAGAAAAGATTTAAGAATGAAGAAGTCATAAATGAGCCAAAAGTACACAGCAAACTCTTAGAAATAACAGAATATCACTCATTAAATCTGGCGTTTAAACTGTGAATTTTCTTAATGTGGCTTTTAGATATGCTACACAGAATGTCAAGTTTTAAGAGATCACACTTTTTGCCACATGGTGGCATCATTGTAGTTTTGATGAAGATTTTAACTAACTCCAACCTGAAGAAATCTGTTTTGACACATACCATTAAATGCTTATATTTTGATGAAATGTATATGAGGCATTATGCAGTTGGCCTATAAAGGTATGACAAAACTTTGAGTATGCATTTTTTTCTGTGAAACTTTAATAATCCTAAATTTAAGAATAACTCCTCCATTTCGAATGATTACTCCTTTCTTTGTACCATAAGTCTTCTCCAATCAAGTGCAAATGATTGGAGTAAAATAAATTAGAATAATAATGAGGTAGTTCAAGTAAATTGGAAAAGGCAAGTTAATGTATTGTTAAATTTTGAGAAGAAATTTTATTTCTCATAACCATTAGAGGTTTATAGACTTAAGATGTTTCCTCTGAGCTAATCTGAGATTCTTATAATGAAGATGAAATTATGTACTTTCTCTTTTGAATGGCACTTACAGCATGTTTCTTTCATATTTTCTTTTTTTCTTTAGTGACTATCATGTTTAGATTGGAATTGATTTGGTCATCATTGGATGGCTCAACCTTCTTTTAACATTTCCCAAAAGGATCTTAGAAAAATGAGATTATCTCTCATGTTAAGACCTTTGCTTGAATTTGGAAGACAAGCTGGTTATTTTCATCAGATACCCCTTCTATACTATTTTCCTACTTTGGGCTCATAGTTAATTACAACACTGCCTTACTGTTTAATACAGGAAACATTATTTTTAAATGTGAATTAAATGGATATTTCTTAGGGAAGCATAAAATGTCTTTGTGCAAAATGCATCTTCTTTTAAATAAGAGGTTATACATTCTGGTTCTTTCCTTGGGTTGATATATTTATACATTTACAATCTCAGTGAAGTATGGAATTTAAAAAATCTCTATTGACATTAAATCACAGATATGGAATTGCCTAGTCATGCTGTCTGGTCCAAAACATACCTGTTTTCAGTATTCCACATCTTCCATGGCTTGCTTAGAAAATATATTATTCTAATTCTCTTTTATAGTAATTTATTTTGCCTCATGCTTGTTGTATTTATATGCTGAATATTATTTCAGAGACTTGTATAATGGAAATGTAATTAATTTTCTATTTTTCTCTTGTCTACATTTATAACATATTAGAAGACATTAAATACTTAGAAACCAATAACTCTTGACATTGTATATTTCAGATTTGCAGTTTACTTTTTTTTTTTGTAAGGAATTTATATTTTATCCAGCTAGTAAGTAAAAGAGGTAAACACATTAATTAAGGAGACATGAGGACTCTTAGGTTATGACTTCAGGAGAATTAAGTGGATTATGGTACCATTGCTTTCCCTGGGGCTGCTCTGAAAAATCTTTAGCCCTTATAGAAACAGTATGTGACTTTGTAGGAGGCCACAGTAGATACTTGGTTGTGTGGACACTGAAGAAACATGGGAATACAATGATTTCTGCTGTAGGGGGAAAAATAAAATTCTTGGCTGTTTGGCTCAGCAATTTGTTAAAGGCCAGATTTGTTAGATATTATCTTTATCCCCACAAAGTTTACAAAAGCTAGTTGGTCAACCTTTGTAATTATTGTCAAGTTGATCTTCAGAGTACAAATTATAGAGTCCAGGAGTACTATTCCGTACTTCATTGTTGCTTACAAGTTGATTAAACATATACAATCTCACGATTAAATGTGAATTCAAAGGGTATATTCTTTTGAGCTATTGAAATCTAATTTAGTTTGGATAAATCTGCTTTGAGTGTAAGATTGCTTTGGAAATATAAATGTTATCATTAGAGTCTTAATTACTGAGAATAAACATGTGACCATGTTCTCTGACTAGTCAAGGAAATTCCTCTTGTTACAGGGTAACAAAAATTACTCTGAAGACAGTTGTAAAAAGCGAATTCTTTGATTTCTGGCTGTGTGAATAGTCCTACTCTTTACTGAAAATGCTGGTACCAATTTTAAGCCAATTGCAGGAAGGAAGTATATAAGAGTTAAGATAAGCTGAGCATTATCATGTTTCCATAATATTGTGTTCTACCATCAAGTAATGGTGAGCTTACATGTTTCTTCAACCTTCTCCATTTCAGAATCTCCAAAATTCCAGCTAAAAGCAAAGCTAAACTTCACAATAGCCTAAAAAAATTCTCAAATACTTCAGAGCAGGGAAGTTAAAAGGACAAGGGTACAAAAACACTCTTCCCTACTAAGTTCAGCCCTTTACTTTTCAGTATCTATTCACTAAAATGGAGCTTTATTTTGGCAGACAATGGCATAACTCTAATGTATCAATTTAGTCAACACTCTATTAAAATACATATATTTGGAGAAACTGGGTATTTTTGTTTTGTTTTGTTTTTTTAATAGTAAAGGAGCACTTTCTAAAAACACCTCAACTGTGTTTTTGTATGTTTAGAGTTAGATGTTCAAGGGAAGTAGCACCAGAAGGGACATGGGTTGATATGAGAAGACAAAGTGGCAACAGGACCCATTGAAAATCTAATCTGCTACAGATTAATAGAAAATTTAGTTGTGATAAAAAGGATATTTCAAAATGGTATCTAAGGACATTTTAAAATGGATATTCTAAGTGTCTTTAATACCTAACCATTGCTTAAATTGACCTTGAACAATATGGGGGTTAAGAGTGTTGACCATCTGTGCAGTCAAAAATCTATTTGAATCCCCAAAAACATAACTACTCATGGCCTACTGTTGACCAGAAGCCTACTAATAACATAACCAGTTGATAATATATATTTTGTATGTTACATGTATTATATATTGTATCCTTATAATAAAGGAAGCTAGAAAAAAAATAAAGGAAGCTAGAGAAAAGAACATGTTATTAAGAAAATCATAAGGAAAGGGTCCTGGGTGGCTCAGTTGGTTAAACATCCAACTCTTGTTCTCAGCTCATTGATATTAGAGTCATGAGTTCAAGCTCTGGACATGAAGCCTACTTAAAAAAAATAACAAGGAAGAAAAAATACATTTACAGTACTGTAAAATATCTGCCTGTAAGGGGGAACCTGTGCAGTTCACAGGTCAAGAATATTTGTTACTACTCTTTCATTGATGATAGCTTTGTGCTGTTATTTATTTATTTATTTTTTACTTGAATGGCTTTAAAAACCACAATGTGAAGAAATTAATGTAAAAGTTTGGCATAAGAAGATCTGCATTCCAGGGACTCATGGCATAGAGCCATAGTGATAAGGGAAATTAAATTTGAAATATCAGGTCAGCAACAGGCAAGTGATATTTGAATACCCCAGCATATTTAAACTGGTAGCAAGTATTTGACAATCTTGAGGTATATCAATTAGTGGCTCAGGTGTTTGCTTGCTTGTTTTTTAAGTATAAGGCTTTTTGGCATCATTACTTCTATAATATCTACCTTAATCTTGCACTGCACATATAATGCTTGAAAACTGATGAATCTTATTAAATTTTTAACTAAATAAATACCTGCCAGCACACCCATTCACTTTTCCTCAGGTGCTATGGGACTGTTTCTATAGAGAGAAAGCACCCATTTTGTGCTAAGCCAGCAGAAACATTAAAAATCAGTTAGTCAAGGTCATTCAATGTACTCAGGGTAATTCAAACAGACTAGAAGAAGCCTCGGCTCTTTTGATCTTCTTTCTGTATGTATTGTAAAAATATATATAGATGATGAAAAGAAAAATGTTAAAAACATAATATCCCTTGCTCCATTCATTCAAGGGTAGTTCTGAAACAGAACTAAGTAGAGAGGTGGCTTCCTCATTTAAACATTGGACCCTGAACAGCTGTTTGCAGTAAGCTTATGTAACCTTGGCACTGTGCTGTGCTTGTAATTGAAGTTCATCTTTATGAGATTTCAGCAGAGCCTGGTCAAAGAGGTTGGTCATTAAAGGCAGGAAGCACAGCAACTTTAGTAAATATAGTAGAAAGAAATGCAATTTTCCTTAGCAAGGTGTTAAGGAAAGAGCTTTTGAAATTTATCTTAATTTAGCTTTCGGAAGATATGACCTTTCTCCTACATCTTGCTGTAGAGTTGCCTTTTGATGTACTTGCTTTACATACTAAGGGAGATGACTGTGTTACCTTAATTGAGTTTGTGTTCTATTGCTTTCTCGGTAAATTCTATTTTAGTAGCTTTATAAATTGACCATAAAAACCTATACTAGACTGAAATTTCAGGGACCTAGGAGAAAACTGTTTCTTTTATTTAAAAAGACACTTATTTATAAGATTCAAGGTCATTTAGGTATTAATTTTCTTGTTAATTCTTAGAATTAATTGGTTTTCTTCTTCAGAAAATAATATTCTTTACTTTCAGTAAAGAAACACATCATCAGTTTCAGTAAGTATAAAATATAGTGTAAGAAGGACAAAAATCTGATTTTGGAAACCCTGAAGAGCAGTAGTACCTCGAGAACCTGAGTAGTACAGCAATCTGCCAGAAGGTAGGGATTTCATGGGGCAGGTAATGTTTGGGCATAGTTCTATTCTAGTTCAGAGAGTTTTAATTGAAAATTTGCAAAGTTGTTCAGCTAGGAACAGAAGATGCTGTGATGAAAAGAGGAAATCATGCCAAACTGGGTGGGCTCCCTTTCTTTAGCTCTTTGAATATCTCCTATTACTTTTCTTTTCTTCTTCTTTTTTTTTCTTCCACCATTCCAAGGCATGAACCTAGGGGATACATTGTCCCATTACATGCATTCCTCCAAGTTCTAGACCTTTCCACATTTCAGTCTTGCTTTTTTGTGGCCTTCTTTTCCTCATCACCCTTTCCTGATGTCCACATATTGGACATACATGTTGGCTGAAGTGTACAACTGGTCTCTGGTGCTACGATGATCAAATGAAGATAGGATACAGTAAAGCACGAGCACTCTTTTCTGCTTCTCAGTCCTAACTTGGTGTTTGCTGTTATTATTTCCTTTTCATTTATAAATCCTCCTTCTTTTTTAACTCCTACAACCTGGCCCTTAGGGTTGTGCTTTTTCCAGGTAATCCCATCCACGCACTTTAAGTATATAAAGATACTGCAGACACACAGGGAATATTTGGCTCAGAGAACAGGAGGCCTGTGAAGATAGATGCAGAGATAGAAGTAATGTGGCCTCAAGGTAAGGAAGCCAGGGATTGTTGACAGTATCCAGAAGCTGGACAAGACAATGGTGTGTTCTCCCATAGAGTTTCCAGAGGGGGCATGTCCTTGCTGACACCTTGATTTGGGACTTTTGGCCTCTAGAACTGTGAAGGAATAAAATTCTATTACTTTAACCTACCAACTTTGTGATAATTTGTCGTAGCACCCATGGGAAACAAATACAGATTTTGTTACTGGGAAGTTTGGTGCTGGTGTAACAGATGCCTAAAAGTGTGGATGAGGGCTTAAAATTAGATGGTAGAGGTTGGGAGAATTTTCAGGCACATAACAGAAAAAAAAAAAAACAAAAACAACCTAGATTCCAGTGAGTGCTCAAAAGGAAGGACCACGAATGAGAACATTTCCCTAGAGAATACATATATTGTCATGAGCAGAATGCTGATAGAAATATAAATGTTATAAGTGTTTTTGGTGAGGACATGGGGAACATGTTATTTTATTTTTTAAAGATTTTATTTATTTATTCACGAGAGACACAAGAGAGAGAGACATAGGCAGAGGGAGAGGCCGGCTCCCTACAGGGAGCCTGATGCAGGACTGGATCCCAGGACCTCAGGATCACGACCTGAGCCAAAAGCTGACGCTCAACCACTGAGCTACTCAGGTACCCCACAACACATTATTTTAAATGGGAGGAAAAGTGATCTTATATAGCTGGAAGAAAACTTGGCTGAATTGTGTTCTATAGAAGGAGGCAAAATAGGGCTTGTAAGTGAAGGCCTTGGCCATTTAGCTGAGGAGATCTCTAAGTAAAGCGTTGAAGGTATGGTCTGTTTTCTTTTTTCTGATTACAGTGACATGCAAGAGGAAAGAGATAAATTGAGGAAGAAACTGTTATGGCAAAAGCAACCAGCACTTGGTGACTTGAGAAATTTGAAGCCTATCCAGATTGTAAAAAAATGCTAATATTAGGAGATTTACTCTTAGGAAAGCATGCTCTGGAGAAAAGCCAAAAGTATAGCTGGACCACTTTTTGCTGAAGAGATTACATGTGTTGCTCATGGATTCACACTGCAAATAGAAATGGAGTTTTCTAGGAAACATCTGTATTTCCTTGTCTAATAACATGAATCCTGCTGACATACATAGGAGAGCATAGGAGAGCCACCATGTTTATAAGAATCTTATTTCAGTAGACACATTGCCAGTCTGTATTGAAAGGAACAGAGATAGGATAAAATAAAGGAAAGCTGTTGGGCTTCTCCCCTAGAGCCTCTAGAGACAGTGCAACCCCGTGGACACCTTAATTTTGGACTTCTCATCTCCAGAACTGTGATAGAACAAATTTCTGTTGTCTTAAGTCTCAAAGTTTTCGGTAATTTGTTATGGTGTCCCTAAGAAACTAATAGTGTATTACCTTCAACCTGCTTTCTTTGTCTGAGGAGCCAAAGCCATAAAGGTCATGGTTGCAACTGACCCCTTCGGATTGGTGGTGACAACCAGGCTGACTTCTTGGCATTCCCTCCAAGTCAGCCAATATCTTCGGGCATTCCCAGAGGAGCTAATTGCCTGTAGAAGGACTAACTTTTCTCTGTCTCTCTAGCCCTTGTCAATTCCCAAGTTGTTGGAGCACATCCTTGCTAGCTTCTACTTCTCTCTCTTTTTAATTTCTTGAAAAACTCATTAGCTTAGTTCAGCACCCACCCCTACTCTTTGTACACATTCATATTATCTGGTCATGGGGATCCCACTGCTCCTCTCCCTGCTCTCTACAGCCCATTCCTCTTTGTAATGTATCCCTGCAGGAATTCAAATGTACATTTGCATTTTAATGGAAATATAATTGACTTCCCCTGAACATTTAAATAATTAAGACCTCACATTTACATTTTAATCCAGATATACTATAGCCCTTTTCCTCCTATCTTTTGGGGAAAGAGACCTTCTCTGATAGGTAAAAATTGTAGCTATCATGCTCTGAGCACCTACTTTGTGCCACGCATCTTGGTAGTCACTTTGTAGATTTTGTGATATTTAATCCTCACGATAGTCTCTAACTTCAACCCTAGTTTGCAGACTAGGACCAAAGACGGAGAGACAATAGGTGATCTACACAAGCTCACAAGATTTAGGGAACTATAGTATGGACTTAGGGACCCAGTATTTTTCTGTCTTATGTTTTAGATTTTATATTCTCTACTGTTAAAGCTTGTCATACAGATTTTTAAAACCTATGTTCTCTCATTTTGGATTATTGCTGCCTCAAATGGCAGAAATAATAGTTACTCACATTTATTACTTATAAATAAATAATATTTATTACTTGTAAATATTACTGCACTTACTACTGTCCAGAAGGCTAGACTTCTCACATTTACTATCATGTATGATCTTTACCACCACCTAAAAATTAGGTGCTTACTAGTTTTCTGATTAAAGATGAAGAAACTGAATCTTAAGTTAAACATCTTACCCAAAAGCACACAGCTAGTTTGATGTAGGATATGTATTTGAATACATATTTGTCTAAATGCAGAGAGTGAGTCCTTGACTAAAGAGTGCAGTAACTCAAGAACTTTGAAGGTAAACAGTGTCTTCTATACACAAGATCCCGAGTTATTGTCGAATAGCATAACTTTGTAGTAAATAGACTGATGTGTTCAATAGATGCTTTTTGATCATACACCATATTAATCATTACTAATCAAAATAAATGTTAGAATGTTATATATCATGACCTTCTGAAGTCAGCTTTCAGTTAAAAGGTAATAAAAAAAAATCATCCAAATCATAAATCCAAACTCCCAAAACAAGAATAATGAGAAAAGAGTTTAAAATATTGAAGCAGGTTAGAAACAAGACAATAGGCTTCAAATGGTGTGGCCCACATCACCAAACAATGACTTAATTATAATTGTGACTCTCTCAGAAATGGATTCTTAAACTAGTAAATCAGAAATCACTTGATCAGCACTAGTTCGGTCATCTGCCTGATAGACCTCTGCCATCTCCTAAAGGAAAATAACTTTGCAATAATCAACCTACTTTTTTGTCAGTATGACTTGTCCTTTCTGCTGATCAAGTTTTTCATTTTGTACAGCTCCTCAGAGCTCCTTTCTGTCAGCTAGTTTGGACGTTGCCTGATTCAAATCAATTTTTGCTCAAATAAACTCAAAATTTTATTTGCCTCAGTTTATCTTTTAGCAAGCACAAATGGCAAAGGAGAATAGTTGTGAAGAAGCTTGGTTGAATAATCATCCCTTAGATATGTGCAAATGTGAAGCCTTCTTATTTGAAACTCTCCATTAACTATACTTGGCCTTGAGTCACCTAGTCTTTGTTAAGAAGATGGCTTATGTGTTGGTCCAGTTTAAATATTAGCTCAATCCTATAATTTTTTTAAGCCAAATCTTAGCCACTTCCCAGTTTATAAGATCCATCTCAAGTTCAACATAGTCTGGATAGATTTAAGAGGAAGTTTCCTGAGGGTGTAAACCTGCAAGGTTATTTTCCCATACTTCCTCTTTGCTAAAGGGCCTGCTTTCCTATTCCTGCCCTGGACTGGTGGTGTATGCCTAGATTGTGACTGTGTGTGAGGCTGGAAATATCTACACACATGTGACCACAAATCAGTAGGAGGCAAGCTTGCTATTCATTTCCTGTTGGTCACCGCTGCACTTGTGTGAGCCTGATTATTGATTCTCTGAGTGACCAGAGTCTGTTCTGATTCTTAGCTGCAGTATAGTTATTGATCCTTTGGGGGCTCTGCTCAGCTTTGTTGTACACAGTCAATTGTCCATAGTAAATTGTCTTGCTACCAAAGATTAGAAAGATGAGACCTCTTGCTTCTAGGGTCCTTATGCACTGTTGAGCACCCATTCTACTTCCTCTTGATTGAAGAGATTCTCATAAATCTTAGCCATACCTGCTCTCAGCTTTACTTGCTTTTACCTCTCCTGGCAGCTTTCATGACTCAGCAAATGACTTAGCAAATCAAGAAAAATGTACCACTTACAACATAGCAGTAGGGAACTGTTCCCTTCATTGAAGGAATGAATTGAATGACCCTTTTTTTTCTCCATAGCAAGATGAGTATTACAAGCAGTTGGTAATGCTCTATATTCACCTTCTGTAAAAGGCAGTGTCCCTTATGCTGTTAGTCCCCTTATATAAAAGGATGGTGATGTGGAGACTGATCTTTAGAATGTGCTGGAACACTTTGTTTTCATAAGCCCCAAGAAAAGACGGTTAGCAACATAGTGGGCTTCTGATGTTTTGTTCTCAGCTGAAACTATTCCTACAGAAATCCTGGGCATTTTGTTTAATTGTTGATATGAGAGGGCTCTGTTAATAGTTCTATGTCCTGGCTGAACATTAGACTCACCTGGAAGCATTTACACACTTCTCAGCATCCACTCCAAACTAATAAGTCAGAATTTGGGAGAGCACAGTATTTCCCAGCACAGTATTTAACCAGTGGGGATAGAAGGGAAGCCTAGTGAAGATGAATGAATATCCTATTTGCTCATCACAACCTCATAATCTCATAATAGGAAGAAAATATTAGAAAATTTGAAGTGAAGAAGCTGTCACAGTTGAGTAAAAGCTCTTTGTTCTTAGCTTCTAGGTAGCCAAGTACGGAGAGAAACATTGTATAACTCAGTCTTTAGTGTCTGATTAAAGGATGATAATTGTTCAGGGTTAAAACTTTTTCTCTGGGTAGAAGGAATTGAGTCTTAAGGAACATTCAAAATCATAATGTCTTGTTCATGTCTTAGACAATGTTCATGTCTTGGTTCATGTCTTAGATAATGCTTTTTTTTTTTTTAGATAATGCTTTTATAATACAAAAAATACTTAGATATATGGCTACTGCTTTTATTTTCACTAAGGACTGAAAACTATTATATCATGAAAACTATAAACTATTATATCATGTCATAAATGACAAAGATGTGATGTCATTAATCTACTCTGATTTTCCAGTCAACACATTGGTTCATAGATGCTAATGATGCTGCATGATCATGCTGCATTTGCCCAGGTTGGTTTTAACACTCCTAGGATCTGTTTTTTCTTCCCTAAATGGGTTGCTTTGAAAACACATGATCTGTAGATATTTGATGAGTTTTGTAACCAGAAAAATTAGGTTAGTATCTGTTTCATAATTTGCTACTTGTTGTAATCTTGGGAAAGCTGATTAATTTATTTTCACCTTAGTTCCTTATTTTCAAATAGTAGTAACAATCTCTATTGGGACGCCTGGATGGCTCAGTGGTTGAGTGTCTGCCTTCAGCTCAGGGCATCATCCTGGGTCCTGGGATAGAGTACCACATCAGGCTCCCCACAGAGACACTTCTTCTCCCTCTGCCTGTGTCTCTGTCTCTCTCTATCTCTCATGAATAAATACATAAAATTAAAAAAAATTCTCTTTAAAGGTCTATTATGATGATTAAGTAAGAGGGACATACTTGTACCTATAAATGTTGGTGAGGATTATCGTTTCCATTTAAACTGATTCATTGGGGGAGATTATCAATTCCTTTGGGGTCTTGAATATGTATATGGTATTGAATATTGTATTTTCTGATTCTGGCACCAGGCCTTTTCCATAAAGTAAATATCAGAATATAGGATGAAAACCTTAAAAATTAAATGCTTTGTAAATCTTACTTAATTTGCTCTTGTTTGTCTTTATTTTTAGGTTTACAAAGAGCTTTATTTTCAATAAGAGTGAACTGTCAGCCTATTTGTTTGTTTTTTGTAAACACATGAAGTAAAGGCAGAATAAGAATGTGTCAAAGATACTTGTTTAATTATAATAGGAGTTGTCATTGGAGTATTAAGAATTTAATGTATCACACCACAGTGTCTTTCATTTTATGGAGTTTCTTGGTAAAAAAGAAACATTACTATCTCTTTGTGGACTTTTACTACCTTTTCAATCTACCAGCCCTGCCACAAACATCAGATTACTGTAATTTAAAAAAAAAACATTGTTCCCTTACAACACAATTCATGCTTTTGCAAATTGTGCAGACTGCATCCTTTATGGATTATGCTGCTGAGATAGCACATATGTGGTTAAATTTTCTATGGCTTTGGCACTAATACTAATTCTGCTCATGCCTTGGCTGGGTTTTGTGTTCCAGGGATTAAGAAGTCTGTGTGTGTGTTTTTTCACTTTCCACAAATAGGAACAAGCACAGCAAATGTGGGTATTTATTTGCTTTTATTAGAATATCTACATAAACCCAGCCCTACCAGGCCTATAGTTGTCAATCAGTGGTGTAGGAATCAGCCATCATCTCTGTCTCTTTCTAAGAGCTCACATTTTTATTGGCATAAATTTCTATTAGTAAAAATAGAATCATTGGCTCTCCTGTTTTTCTTTCTCAAGTATTGATAAATTTGGAGGAAAGAATTATATGCTTGATGAAACTTAATATTAAACACAAACATTAGTGAGAAATGTGAAGATGAAAGTACCTTAAAATCTATACATTGAAATAACTAGTAGCCTAGCACCTGTATCATCGGACTATTTTTATTTTGTAGTTCATACCAACCTTTAATAACTGACTATGGGTATAAATCTCATTTCCTAGGAAAAAGTAAACTTCCAAGGGAAATATCAATTTCATGTCTTGCTTTCCAAAACTTCAGTGTATATAAAGTCATTTATAATTGTCACCAGTGAAGTCATCATCATCTGTTTTCCTGGTGTCTGTGGACTGGCTAAAACCCCTTTCGCTTTTCAATTTTATATTCACCTTTTCCTGTTTCTCCTGGAGACTGAGCAAAACGAACTTGTAAAAGACATAAAATGAGTCATCCTTCAACAAAAGATTTCTCCTGAGATGGTACTTCTGAGTGTAAATTGCCTTCTTTCTCATCCTCTCAGAATAAGGACTAGGGGCTGTTTATGCTCTCTATTGCTTTGACTATTGTGCCTATAATCTCTCTCTGTCCCCCTCCCTCCCTCTCTGTTACTTTAGTGGATGGCAATTATGTATTGTTTTTCTAGGTGCCAATTGTAACTGCCATTTTGCTATCACATTCGTGGGAGGCAATTGTGTATCCTCTTTCTTTTGAAAAGGGTATATATAATCAGTAATTCTATCTATTACAATGGCAAGTGGGTGGTGTCTACAGCAGACTCTCATTTTTCAAAATAAAATGATATATGTGTTGGATGTCCAACTGTTAAGTGAACTAGAAACTTAAAAAGTCAGAAAATCAAATGATATATTATTTCAAAGTTTCTTTTTGTTATTGACCATAAAGAGCAACACATGGAATTACAGTGAGCTGTATAGGAAGTCAGATGTATATTTAATATATGATGAAAAAATTCACAAGGATATTTATCTTCAGATAAGCAAACATGATATATATTGATTAAAATTATATTTAAAATTGAAAATTCTTACCACTTTACACTTATAACTGACAAACATGACATAATGAATTTCTTTTTTTTGAGATAATTGACATAGTTCAGGTGTCTGTAATTTTGAGAGCTAAATACCACACCAGGGGTGCATCATAATATTTCAGACCTGTGCTATACTTAGTTGTTTGTTGTTGACTAGAAGTAAACAATCTGGAATAGGAAGTTATAAACACCCCAACTTTTGTGCTAAGCAAATCACTTAACCTCTCTGAGCTTCAGTTTTCTAATTCTTACAATGAGGGAAAAATACTTGCCTCATAGGAGTATTGGGTTGATTAAATGAGACCTAGAACATGAAATACTTAGCCCGGTTCCTAGGATGAATTAAAAATCCTCTCTCTGTGGTTGTGAGATAATCGTGATGAAATGTGAGAACGGAGATGGACTGCAAAGGTTTTTATTTTACTAGAAGATCAGAGATGTAAGGGAATGTGACCAAGTTCACATAGTTGGTGGCAGAGCATTGCTAACTCTCACTTAGATCTCTACTTATGGATTTACTTACTCTGAAGGATTTTCTGCCAGTAACTCAGAATCCCATATGTTGTCATAATAGTGCTGCTATTTCATGATAACCTTATAAATGACAATAATCATAGCTGTGACATTTTTTGGTTATAAGCAGTAAAGAGAACAAATGAGAATTTCAAAGAGCAACTGTCTTTGCTACTCAATTTTCTTTCCATGAATCCCTAGAATTTGACCTGTTTGGGCTCAAAGGCCGATCAATAGCAACTTTAGGGAATGTGGAATGGGTTCAGATCCGTTAGCCTGACTACTAAAGTCCATTGCTTCTTATCTGAGACTAGTGAAAAATATGTTCTACATTTTATATGTCACCTATACATTTTGTATATAATATACAGAAATATTTGTTTTCATTTTTGAAAGGAAATCATTTTTGACTCTAGAAATCCTTAACTTGTTACAACTTCACATCATTATTTTATCTGTAGTTACTAAAGTTGAAACATTTCAATATTGTAATATCAGTATTTGGAAGACAAGTTTATACCTCTGTCTGATGATTTTGGTTTGGGTTGGTTCATGATAAATAGTAAAATAATTTAGTTACAGAAGTTTCATAATAGTGTTGAGTTCCCTCTATTAAATAAATACTAAGCAGTTTGATATATAACCATTCTATACAAACTATGTCCTACAAAATTTATGATGAAAAAAATATTTAGACTATATTATTTCATTGGAATGTTTTCTGGTATATATAACAGAAAAGCCCCAATTCTAAAAAAAGTTTAAATATAAGACATTTTTTTTTGCCATGTGGAATAGGGATGCTCCAGAATTGGTTAATTAGGGGATATAGTGAAGTTGTCAAGGACCCAATTTCCTTCTCTCTTGTTTCTGCTGTTTTCATTATTGTGGCTTCTTTCCCACATGGTTACAAGATGGTTGCTACAGTTCCAGGTATCACACGGAGATACAATGTATCCACCACAGCAGAAGTGGGGACTTCTTCTTGTCTCTTTTTCTGACCATGGAAACTTCTTCCAGAAGCCTTTCAGTAGATTTACTCTTCTGTCTCATTGGAGAAAATCACATGTGCCCATGCCAATGGGGAATGGAACTACCACAATTGACTAGATTATTCAGGCTGCACTTCTGGCCTTTGAGCAGGTTCATTAAGAAGGAGGAAAGGGCAAATGACTGTCAGATAGGTAACTGAGAGTGTCTGATATACAGAGGGAGCTTGACAATAAGTGATAGTAAAACTAGGCAAAAGAAGAAAATAACAGAGAACTCTGAAAACCATAAATAACATTAATGCTTATCTTTTAATTTATCTGGAATAAAAGGGGAAGAAATATAACTTAATTGTGCCATCTAAATGTTTTCTTCTTTGGGTAAATTGTCCTCCTGCTGTTGATGAAGACAATTATTCCATATGTATATTAGAGTCCTGCTAGCTTAATAGATCCCTAATGAAATTAGCAGAGCTTGTGTTTCATTATGCAACTTTATAGGAAAAAAATTATTAGAGACACCTACAAGTATTTTTATGCTATGTACTTACATGTTTTATCTGTTGTTATGAAAGGCCATTTGGCAATGTTCCTTTATAAGAATTAATTCATTTAAAGAGTTGTAAAATAAATTGTGTCTTGTTGGATTTTTTAAAAAGTGTTTAGTATTAATTTGACATCAGTGTCTGGAATTTTTGTTTTTGGGTATTTTTTTTTGTGAAGTCATCACACTAGTAAGGGAGAATATGAAGTCAGATTATTAGTATTTTCAAAGATAGCAATTTGAAGTATGTTTATTATCAAAAGTAAAACAAATATCTGTTCTCTTTATGAAGCATAAAACATTGGAGGTGAAGCATAGACAAGGCAGGTGGGTGAGATATATATAAACAGTCAAGTGAATCCTGTAGGTAGAAAAGTAGAGTTGAAGTGGTTAGAGGATTAACTAGTTACAAAGGATATGTATGGTCAGTGCAGTATAGCGAGGATATGGCAAGAGAGGTTGGAATAGAGACCAGTAGAAAGTCAAGAAATCTACATAAAATACAGTCTCAGATATGCCCTATGTTATTAGAATAGAACAAAAGGAAAGGGATCTAGATACTTCTTTTTTGTTACATGTTCAGTTTTTCTTCCACAGACTTTCTCCTCATTAGCTGCTCATGTTATAAGACTTTACTTTCCCTGATCCCATTGTATCCTGTGGTTTCTTCATTATAAGCTTACCATGCTCTATTATAAACATTTGCTGGCTTGTTTGTATACTTCCCTGAACTTTGGTTTTCTTGCCCTTATTTTTGTTTCTCAAGCCTCTAATATATTCTATACACTGTTGCAGTGATTTTATTGTGTATTAGGGAGAAGAAGGAAAAATAAAGGAGTTAACATTCATTGAGTTCCTCACTCTGGAGGAGACGCTTGTCTGCATGTTTTATTCATATTTTTATTCAGAAATGTATTGCTAGTAACTACAGGGCAATCATGGTTTTAGGTACTAATAATACAAAGATGTGTCGTGTGAAACATATATAATTTCTGCCTTCACAGAGCTAATAATTTACTAGGTGAGAGACTGATAATGCACAAGTAAACAAGCCAACAAGAAAAGATTTTCTAAAAATAAGGCCAGCTATAAGATATGGGTAAGAGTACAGTTCAAACTCTTATACCCAGAGAAATGATAGTAAAAATATTCTTATAAAGTTAACTGATACTTAGCCACTTTTCAAAATGAGAAAGTGAATTCTCCTTGGACTGAATACTGTGAAACAATCATGTGGAGTAAAACAGGTAGAAGCTTCAACAGTAATCTAAGGATGGTACCTCAGATGTCTTCTCTGTGAAGAACCGGTACAGCCAAACTCTGTGGTGAGCCACCAAACCTTAGGACACATTCAGGAAAGTTCTCTTTGAAAAATGAGTTCACAGCGCCCCCCACCAAAAGTAATAAAAATCAATGTGAAAAAGTGAATTATAGAGTAAAAGTGGAAAACCTTGGCCTAGCCTTATTAAAAAGAAGAGAGAAAAGACTCAAATTAATAAAATCATGAATGAGAAAGGAGAGATCACCACCAACACCAAAAAAAATACAAACGATTTTAAAAACATATTATGAGCAGCTATATGCCAATAAATTAGGCAACCAAGAAGAAATGGACACATTTCTGGAAAACCACAAACTACCAAAACTGGAACAGGAAGAAATAGAAAACCTGAACAGGCCAATAACCAGGGAGGAAATTGAAGTAGTCATCAAGAACCTCCCAAGACGCAAAAGACCAGGGCCAGATGGCTTCCCTGGGAATTCTATCAAACGTTTAAAGAAGAAACCATACCTATTCTACTAAAGCTGTTTGGAAAGATAGAAAGAGATAGAATACTTCCAAACTGGTTCTATGAGGCCAGCATCACCTTAATTCCCAAACCAGACAAAGACCCTACCAAAAAGGAGAATTATAGACCAATATCCCTAATGAACATGGATGCAAAAATTCTCAACAAGATACTAGCCAATAGGATCCAACAATACATTAAGAAGATTATTCACCATGACCAAGTGGGATTTATCCCCAGTATGCAAGGCTGGTTCAACACACGTAAAGCAATCAAGGTAATTGATCATATCAGCAAGAGAAAAAACAAGAACGATATGATCCTCTCATTAGATGCAGAGAAAGCATTTGACAAAATACAGCATCCATTCCTGATCAAAACTCTTCAGAGTGTAGGGATAGAGGGAACATTCCTCAGCATCTTTTTTTTTTTTTTTTTTTACATTCCTCAGCATCTTAAAAGCCATCTACGAAAAGCCCACAGCAAATATCATTCTCAATGGGGAAGCACTGGGAGCCTTTCCCCTAAGATCAGGAACAAGACAGGGATGTCCACTCTCACCACTGCTATTCAACATAGTAGTAGAAGTCAGCCTCAGCAATCAGGCAACAAAAAGAAATAAAAGGCATTCAAATTGGCAAAGAAGAAGTCAAACTCTCCCTCTTTGCGGATGACATGATATTGTACATAGAAAACCCAAAAGACTCCACCCCAAGATTGTTAGAACTCATACAGCAATTTGGCAGTGTGGCAGGATACAAAATCAATGCCCATAAATCAGTGGCATTTCCATACACTAACAATGAGACTGAAAAAAGAGAAATTAAGGAGTCAATCCCATTTACAATTGCACCCAAAAGCATAAGATACCTAGGAATAAACCTAACCAAAGAGGTAAAGGATCTATACCCTAAAAACTATAGAACACTTCTGAAAGAAATTGAGGAAGACACAAAGAGATGGAAAAATATTCCATGCTCATGGATTGGAAGAATTAATATTTTGAAAATGTCAATACTACACAGGGCAATTCACACATTCAATGCAATCCCTATCAAAATGCCATGGACTTTCTTCAGAGAGTTGGAACAAATTATCTTAAGATTTGTGTGGAATCAGAAAAGACCCCGAAAGGCCAGGGGAATATTAAAAAAGAAAGCCATAGCTCGGGGCATCACAATGCCAGATTTCAGGTTGTACTACAAAGCTGTGGATATCAAGACAGTGTGGTACTGGCACAAAAACAGACACATAGATCAATGCAACAGAATAGAGAATCCAGAAGTGGACCCTCAACTTTATGGTCAACTAATATTCAACAAAGGAGGAATGACTATCCACTGGAAAAAAGACAGTCTCTTCAATAAACGGTGCTGGGAAAATTGGACAGCCACATGCAGAAGAATGAAACTGGACGATTCTTTTACACCATACACAAAAATAAACTCAAAATGGATGAAGGATCTAAATGTGAGACAAGATTCCATCAAAATCGTAGAGGAGAACACAGGCAACACCCTTCTGAACTTGGCCACAGTAACTTTTTGCAAGATACATCCATGAAGGCAAGAGAAACAAAAGCAAAAATGAACTATTGGGACTTCATCAAAATAAGAAGCTTTTGCACAGCAAAGGATACAGTCAACAAAACTAAAAGACAACCTACACAATGGGAGAAGATATTTACAAATGACGTACCAGATAAAGGACTAGTATCCAAGATCTATAAAGAGCTTATTAAACTCAGCAGCAAAGAAACAAACAATCCAATCATGAAATGGGCAAAAGACATGAACAGAAATTTCACAGAGAAAGACATAGACATGGCCAAGAAGCACATGAGAAAATGCTCCGCATCACTGGCCATCAGGGAAATACAAATCAAAACCACAATGAGATACCACCGCACACCAGTGAGAATGGGGAAAATTAACAAGGCAGGAAACCACAAATGTTGGAGAGGATGTGGAGAAAGGGGAACCTTCCTGCACTGTTGGTGGGAATGTGAACTGGCCCAGCTACTCTGGAAAACTGTGTGGAAGTTCCTCAAAGAGTTAAAAATAGATCTGCCCTACGACCCAGCAATTGCATTGCTGGGGATTTACCCCAAAGATACAGATGCAGTGGAACGCCAGGACACCTGCACCCCAATGTTTATAGCAGCAATGTCCACAATAGCCAAACTGTGGAAGGAGCCTCGGTGTCCATCAGAAGATGAATGGATAAAGAAGATGTGTTTTATGTATACAATGGAATATTACTCAGCCATTAGAAACGACAAATACCCACCATTTGCTTCAATGTGGATGGAACTGGAGGGTATTATGCTGAGCGAAGTAAGTCAATCAGAGAAGGACAAACATTGTATGGTCTCATTCATTTGAGGAATATAAAAAATAGTGAAAGGGAATAAAGGGGAAAGGAGAAAAAATGAGTGGGAAATTTCAGAAAGGGAGACAGAATATGAGAGACTCCTAACTCTGGGAAACGAACAAGGGGTGGTGTAAAGGGAGGTGGGTGGGGTTGGGGGTGACTGGGTGGCGGACACTGGGGGGGGCACTTGGTTGGATGAGCACTGGGTGTTTTGCTATATGTTGGCAAATTGAACTCCAATTAAAAAAAAAAAAAGATCTTGGCCTAAGAAAACAATTAAAAGAAAGTTCCATTCCTGTTTATGATATTCAGTAGAAAAATGGATAATGATTAGAAATAAAAAGGAAATTCCATGTGTAGCCAACAAATAAAGAAGAGATATTCAAACATGTGGTACCTGCAAAATTACAAATTAAAAAACAACGAAATGTCCCTTTATACTTATCAGCAGGAGAAAAAAAAGGAAAACAGAATGAATACCTAGTATCATTTAGGGCATGGGACTATGGGAACCCTTGTGAGAATGTGGATTGGAGCAGGTATCCTAGAGGGCAATTTTTCAGCACTCAGTGACATTAAATAATGACGTTTCCTATGGCCCATAAACTCCTAGACTTTTTACTCCATAGATGCAATTCCATAAAGCATGTGTGCAAATATATTTGTTGCAGGCTTATTAGTGGTAGTGGCATATTTGTTGTCATGAGGCAACAAATAGATCAAATACAATAGTCTAGAGTGTAGAGTGTAGCACTTAGGACCAATGGCTTGATGGACAGAGAACAACATAATTCAAGTTCTAAAACATGTAGCTGAGTAAAAACAGCAAGAAGTGGAATGAAGTCTACAAACCAGTAGCATTTATATTGATTACACATTGATGCCCACAAAATAGCACAGCATATTTAAAAGGATATACGCAATTAATAAGATACATATCTAAAGCATTAGAATGGTTGTTTGGTGGTGGAGCAGGGAATGAAGATGTACTTGGGGAACAAAATGTTTAAAAAGAGAAAACAGACTGAAAATAAAATATACATGGTGATATTCCTAAGAGATAAAGGAGTAATCATTTCTAAGAAATAAGAGATTAGGAAATCGAACCAATTAGAAGTTATGAATGTGAAAACTTGACACAAAGTACTATGAAGCAAACAAGTCATATGTTCTCACAGAAAATGGTGGTGACAGTGTGGAAATAGGACTCTCCTTGGTCAATAAAGGGCTCTCTGAGCTGATAAAGTTTAAGTCAAAACCAATAGGAGGAGAAGCAGCCAGCCATTTAGATACTCTTGAGAAAAGCGTCCTGGACACACATGTTGGCCTGTTCTAGACATCGAAAGGCCAGTGTGACTGGTTTGTGGTAAACAGGAAGAGCAGTCTAAGGGAAGAAACAATCACAAATCAAGGCATGTAAAACCTTTGGACTTCATTCCAGTTATATAAGAAACGCTGCAAGGTATTAAGCAGATGTTAAGATTTGATTTACATTTTTTTAAGAGTTTACTGTGCTGCTCTGAGTAGAATAGAGTAGAAGAGAATGGCAGAGGAACAGGAAACTGGTTGGGAGACATTCCATGAGGAAGATGATGTCTCGGACTATAGCAGTGGCTGTGGAGGTGGAAATTAACAAAGACAAGATATAATTTGGAGGTAGAATTAACAGGAATTACTAGTGATAGAATTAACAGGAATATGAATGGTGAGGGAGAGGGGAGAATAAAGGCTTTTAGGTTCTTAGCTTACCATTCACTGACAGAGGAAGAGTAGGTGAGAAACAAATTTTGAGTTAAAATCAAGAATTTGATATTGGATAGACTACATTTGGCCTCTGGTGAGAATCCAAATAAAGATGTCAAAGTATCAGATAAAAGAGACAAGAGTGAAAAGAACAGATTTAAGCTAGAGATGTAAATAGGAGAGACAGTTTGCATGTGGAACATTTAAGCCATGGGAAAGATTAGCCAGGCAGAGTATTTATAGGGAGAAAAGAACACTTATGCAGCATCTTGAAGAACTCTTATCATTTGGATGTCTAGTATGGACAGAGGAGCTAGCTAGTAAGTAAGAGTTGCTAACTCTGTTACATTTTGCTAAGAAATAAAATGACAGAAAAATGGGTCCATTAATTCGGCAACATTGAAGACTTTGGTGATCTATCTTAATAGGAGTCATTTCATGTTGTTTGAGGGCCCGAGTGGAAGGGACTTAGAAGTAACATAAGGCAAAATGGAGACACCTGTAGACAATACTTTGGAAGTCTATTTCTGAATAACTGGGCCGATATGTACAGGTAAAGAATGTTGGCTTAAAAATAGTAGTCTGTTATATAAGAACATTTACAAATTGATTCTAAACTCAATACTTTGTTCTAGCTATATCTATTTATTCCTTCTCCCAGGCCAGGCTCAATGGAACATTTAGTTTCCCCATATAAGATGATTACTGAACTTCCTAGGGCAGGTTAATAATTTAGCATCCCGTAAAACTAATGTTCTTCAAGTTATCTGTTCAACATTATTGGGAGTAGGGTCTGCAACAACAAAGATTTTTGTTTGTTTCATTTTTACTCCAGCTAGATATTTTCTTCCTCAGTGGGAGTAGGATTAAACTACATGTTGAGTATTCAAGAAGTTGAGACCTGAGTTCTTGGCAACATATTTATCATTTATTCTGTTGACAATTTAAGGCCTCTTGTACATAGACACAAGGATAGTTTCCTCCCTGGTCTATTACGTTAATATAGCTTTCTTCTAGTTCCTTTGTTTATGATAAATATGCCCATCTGCAAGTTCTCATCTTCTCTACTCCCTCTTGCCCTTTCTACTTAACAATTTATTCCACATCTAAATTTCCTCTCTGACCCAGCTATGTTAACACCTCCTTCCTTTGGACTTCTGCCCTTCTTTTTGTCTGCAACATCTACTTAGCAGTTATGCTTGTTCTTTACTTGCAAATTTTTAAATATTATTTTTTATTTACCTAAATGAGTACTCATTTATAGTACCTATAATGTTTTTGAGTGGCTCCTGAGGAATTTGTAGGGTTGGCTTATATTTTGGCTCTCTCTGTGGTACTTATCTATACTCTCAGGAGTATAGATATTTCCTCAGGATATATACATAGTATATGACATCACATAATAGACTGGAAAGGAAATGTTGTAGAATGCCTTCTTTCCCTTTGTCCCTGATTTACAGTAGAGAAATTTAAAGACAATTTACCTATTTTCTTCTCACATCCGAAGTGTGTCCCACTGACTTAGTAAATACAAGAAACAAAGCTTTGATAAATTTTTGAAAATCTGGAGTCATGCAGACCTGTTTTAGAACTCTATTTCTGTCATTTACAAGCTTTGCAGTTAAGGTCATGTTTATTAATCTCTCTGATCCCTGTTTCCTTCTGTTGAGTGGAAATAATAACCCATTTCTTTGTGATACTTAAATAAGTTAATTTGGAAATCTTATAATAAGGGTGACCACCATGAGTTCTTAATGACCATGAAAGCAGTAATAAAACAAAGTCAAAAATTTTGGCTGCCCAAATTGAAATTAGGTTCCGTAATTTCTTTTCAGCTTTATGCCTCTGATATAATCTGGGTGTTTTATATCAAAGGGCTTATTTGACCTATCTTTCAACTCAGATAGGAATTTTCTCATTTACAAACAGTGCTTTTTACCATTTGAAGAAATTCAATATGTTTCTGTTGAACTGAATTTCAAATGATCACTTGGCCTGCAAATATGTATGTGTGATCCTGATGTTAATATGCCTCTCTCCTACTCTAGCTCCTTCAAAGATGACTTCTCACTAGGATATCCAGAGGAAAAAACTTGCATGTGTCCAGTTCTAAGTCAGCTCTAAGCTATCCTTTGATCTGACCTAGGCTAAAAACCTGCATTAGTGCTGGAAACTTCTTACAATTTCTTTACTACTATTTTTCTCTCACAATGTTGTTATTTTAAGGCTTAATGAAATGAATGTGGCAAAGCCTCTATTCTATCTTTTCTAATTCTAATTTACAATTTACAAAGTCTAGATTAGGTGTAACAGGCTTTACTGAGGAATTTATATATTTATGAGAAGTTACTGGGTGGGAGACAGAGAAATATATTTTAAATCAACTTTGAAATACCATGGTACTCCTAAACCATGGCAAGAGAACAAGGTGAAATTTATTTAAGATCTCACAAATGTACCTCAGAGCTTTACTCTTCAGGACCACTTCAAAGTGTTTCATTCTTCAACACTTCTGCATGTTAGTCCCCATATCCTTTTAGGAAGCCCCACTCCTTGCTCCGGTTATAGGACATAAAAATTTCCCAGCAGGCTGTGAAGCTGGAATCTAGCCACCCAAAACAATTCCTTGGAGGATTCCCCCGCCCCGCCCCAGTAAAATATACTTATGCCCTCTATTGTCTTTCAGTATCCAATGGGTTACACACATATGCACAAATACAAGTGGTAAAACCAAAATCCCTGTTACTAATAGGAACATTTTCGTCACTTTGTCTGTAATCTCGTAGAACCACCCTTCAACAAATGGGAGAAAATGCATCTTTATATCATTACGTTGAGCATTATTAGGCATTCCTTGTTTTTTCTATTGTGTTTAGGTGGTGTGTCAGTCTCTCCAGTACATAAAAATCAGGAGCTTGAAAATTGTAGCATTACTTGATGGACAGCACTTAACTATGCAAAACCCCTACAGTAACTCTGAGCTTTTACAGATCTTTCTTTCTCTCCCTCTTCTCTCTCTCCTTCCTTCGTTCCTTCCTTCCTTCCTTCCTTCCTTCCTTCCTTCCTTCCCTTTTCTCTGTCTCTGTCTGTCTCTGTCTCTTTTCTGTCAGATTAAATCTTGGGTTGCTGCAAATCAAAGAAAGACTGATTAAAGAATCATTATCTCTCATCCAAGAAAACTCCAGGAAACTAGAAGAATGTTTTAAAGGTAATTAAATAAAATTTTACCAACTATACCCACAGAACATTTCAAGAAAAAAGATCAGATGGATATGTTTCTATAAGCAAAAAACAAATTCTTGTGATAAAATGCCATTCATTGTAGAAAATCTCAAAAATTGTTTCTAAACACATAAATAAATCTCACAGTGAAGTTATAAAACTGTCAACATTTTGGTAAACATTTAGGCCTACCAACCTACCTGTAATTTGTTTATTCTCTGTATGAAATTTTGATCAAGTTGTAATAATCATTTTATAATTCAATTATTCTAAATATAATAAATCACAATGATTTTCATGTATTAAGTATTTTTGAGGACTTGATTATTGACTAGGATATTCTGTAAGTATGTGCTGTGATTTAATTTATTTATTTATTGTTCTGCAATTAGAAAGTTTTCAAGGACTGGTTTACTTCTTACAATTATAGTTTAATTACTATTTATATTACTTTATACTTATATTTACTTCTTGCAATAATAATCTTTGAGTCATTTTCTTGCAAAATAGGAAATTGAGATCTAATAGGGTTTTTTTTGTGTGTGTTATGTAGGCCCCTATATGATTTTTTAAAAATTCACATTTATGGCTATAGTCACAGACTTATAACAAACATTTGAAAACACATCACCATTCTTAGGAAAATTTACTAGTAAAAAAAATGTTAACTTATTGTAATTGATTTCTTCTAGTAATTTTCTCCCTCAAGATCCTGAAAAATAGGAATTGCTGTAAGTGTAAGCCACCTTAATAATGTTTGTGTGTGGGGAGGTCTGAAGCATCCTTAAAAATAAATATACTAGAAAAAATATACAGCAAGGAAATGTCAGTATTTTTCAGTAAGTCAGAAATAATAGAACATCAGTTGAGCATAATAATGTTTCTTTGTTAAGATTTATTTTCTTTGCTGATCATCATGTTGACATTTCCAGCAGATGGCATTATTACACTAAAGAATCAAGAAATATAGGCCATTCTTTCAGTAAATGAACATTTTAGAAAGGAATGGAAGAGGGAAAGGAATTATTACTTATTGAAGTCTATTAGGTCCTGGTCCTTTTATATTAAGTGTAATTACACTTAATGCACACAGTGACCCTTATGAGTAGGTATTATTATAAACAGAGGCTGGAGGGATTTAAGAAGTTTAATGTTCACAAAGCAAGTTAAGTGACAGGAACAGGATTATAATCTAGAGCTGGCTGATTCAAAATACCTGGGTGGCTACTATACTTAGAATCTGTGGTATTACAGTGAAAACATTCTTTCTATAGAAACAGTTTCAAATGAATGAGGTTGACACTTTCCTTTTTTTTTTTTTTTTTTTTTTTTTTGTGGAGGGAGAGTTTAGAGTGTTGTTGTTTTAATGAAATATTCTCAACTTTTAAAAAAATGCAGAAAGGCATTTCCGTCATGGTGGAACACAGACCTCTGAAAATCTATTTCTTTGTAAAAGCAATGAGAGCACTGCCTCCACCCCCTCATAAATGAAAATCAATGGGTTTTCAGAACTCTCAGAATTAAAGATTGCAATGATCTGGAAGGTGTTTATATAAGAAAAATTACTGAGTGTGGTAAGAACAGCAATATCTGTGGCCTTGTAAGTTTTTCTGTTCTCATTCTCTTTTCCCTAGCACCATGGTATTTTTGAAAACCAGTAACCTTGTAGCCACAATAGCTGTGAACTCTAGCAACTTAGAGATATTAGAAAGAGGAAAAATGGGGTTGAATATCTCTCACATGCCTTGTTCCAAGAGAATTTTTTTAGGATTTTATTTATTTGAGAGTGTGTGTGTGTGTGTGTGTGTGTGTGTGTGTGTGTGTGTATGAGAGAGAGAGAGCATGACGGGGGGAAGGGTAGGGGGGGAGGGAGAAACAGGCTCTCTGCTCAGTCCCGATGTGGGACTCGACTCCAGGACCCTGGGATCATGATCTGAGCTGAAGGCAGATGCTTAATTGACTGAATCACCCAGGTGCCCAAGAGAATTGTTAATAATTTGACCTAACAAATCCCTGGGAAAGCCCTTCACAGAATTGGTTTATATTCAATATGACTCTGAGTTCACTCAGTGGGAGAAGCTCTTTCCCTTGGAGTCCATCAAGAAGTCATCAGTATCAATTATTTAGTGTTCCAGCTATCTGAAAAAATACCAGTTGACCAAAACAAGAGTCTGAATGTAAAACCTAAATGAAAAATTAGGGTCACAGAATGTTCATTGGGGACATTTCGAAGCTTGAAATTACAGGTGATCTTAAAGTCCACATGCATGTGAGAGCTGTAACCATGCCCTAGAGAGATCTGAAGTAGCACTGATTTCTCATCTCTGGATGAATATAAAGTTCTGCACAAGCTGGAAGCAAAGGCTAAGGTAGAGTTGCAAATTTCAAAGCATTGGAGTTTTGCTCTGATACACACAGAGAGACCATCAGCAAAAGGTAAGAGTTTGCTGGTTCAAGGTATTTAAGGAAATCTCTATCTAATCTTTAGCTTTCCATTAAGCTAATCAAAGACATCAGTGGTTACACACACACAAAGACTTTAAAGAATTAGTCCAGGAAGGTTCCAAGCAAACAATAATTATTATTACAATAAAAACAACAAGTAACAATGAAAATAAATAGTTGGTAAGGAGGAATCTCATTTTTAAAGTTACCATGTTATAATATTATAACACCCATTTTTGGCAAAAACATTATCAGGCAAGGAGAGAAACAAGGAGATATCCATACAAAGGGGGAAAAAATCAATCAATGGAAACTCTTTATGAGGAAGCCCAAATGATGAACTTAACAGAACTGGAACTTTAAGCTTATGAATAAGTTTAGAGAACTAAAGGAAACCATGTCTTAAAAAATTAAAGTATGACAATGATGTCTTGCAAAAAATAATAATGCAATAGAAATTATAAAAATACCAAATAGAAATTGCAGTATTAAAATGTAATGGTAAGCATTAATTTAGTATTTTAGTATTAATTTTAGTACTTAAAAAAGTACAATAAATGCGGTAGACATTCACTAGAAATACCCAAGAACAAATTTAAATTGGCAGAAGAATGTATCAGTGAACTTAAAGATAGGTTATTTGAGAATATATCCTGTTTAGGTAACCAAAAAATTGAATGAAGAAAACAATCAGAGCCTCAGAGACCCATGGGACACCATTAAAAATATCAATATGCACATAATGGAAGAAAAGAAAAGGGGCAGGAAGAATACTTGAAAAAATTATGGCTGAAAGCTTCCCAAATTTGTCGAAAGCTATAAGTCTACATATTTAAGTAGCTCAAGAAAATCCGAATAAAATAAACACAGATATTCACAACTGGATACATTATAGTCAAACTGTAGAAAACTAAAGGCAAAGAGAAGAGTCTTGAAAGCAGGAAGAAAAAAATGATTTATCAAGATATCTTCCGTACGATTAACAGCTAACAACAGGGAAACAAAGACTTGAACAACAATATAACTTTACTTAAACATAAAAGATATCTATCAGTATATAAAGAACAAACTCAACCCATAGGTAAGTAGAAGGAAGGAAATACTACAGATTAAAGGAGAAATAAATGGAAATTGAAAGGCAAAATTGAGAATCCAGAAGTCAAATATTTAGTCCTTGAAAAGATCAACAAAATTGACAAGTCATTAGCTAGGATAAACAATAAGGAGCTAGATTTATTACCAGAGTCAGGAGTGAAAGTGGGTATCACCACTGACATCTACACATTTGAAGAGATTTATAAGAAAACATTGTGAGCGACTATGCCACAAACCATATAACCTTTGTGAAAAGAAAAAAATTTCTAGGAAGACACAAACTACTCAAACTGACTTAAGATGCAATATATGTTCACAGATCAGAAAACTTATTGTTGTTTTAAGGTGGTAATATTCCTTAAATTGATCTACAGAGTAAATGTAATCTCTATCAAAATCCCACCTGCCTTTTTTGAAAAATGGCCCTAATAGTCATATGAAAATTCAAGGAACCCAGATCAAAACATATTGCAAAAGAACCAAGTTGGAGCATTCACATTTCCCAATTTCAAACCTTTCTATAAAGCTACAGTAATGAAAACAGTGTGTTCACTGGCACAAGGATAGATAAATGGAATAGAATATAGATTGCAGAAATAGCTTCTTAGCTTTGTCAATTGATTTATAAAGAGTGCCAGGACAATTTAGTGTGAACATAATAGTGTTTTTAACAAATGGTGCTGGGGCAACTAGATTTTTATATGTGAAAAAATGGTCTTGGACCCTATATCACACCGTAAAAAATATTGACTCAAAATAAATCAAAGTCATACATTTAACAGCCTGTATAGCTCTTAGGAGAAACACAGGAGTAATTCTTCATGACCTTGGATTAGACGGTAGTTTGTTAGATATGAAATCAAAAGCACAAGAGGCAATATTATATGTCAACTATAATCCAATTTAAAAAAATTACATAAGAGACCAAAAAATAAATTGGACTCTACGAAAATTAACAAAACTTCTATGCTTCAGAAAACACCATCAAGAAAAAGTGGAAAGGCAATGTACAGAATGAGAGAAAATATTTGCAAATCATATGTCTGATTTAAAAGTATATGTCTAGAAGATAAAATTCTTAAAATTCAAAACCAGACAACTCACTTAAAGATGGGCAAACAAATGGAATAGATATTTCTCCAAAGAAGATACAGAAGTGACCTACCTATAAGCATGTGAAAAGATGTTCATCATTAATTATTAGAGTAATACAAATTAGAACCACCATCATTAATGGTAGCTAAAATTAAAATTAAAAACTGTAATAGGCAATAACAAGTGTTGGTGAGAGTATGGAGAAATTAGTACCCTCTCATATTGCTGCTGAAATTGTTAATGGTGCAGCACCTTGGTTTACTGTTTGACAGTTCTTCCAAATGGAAAACTTAAAGTTACCATGATTAGATCTACAAACTTTACTCTGTCAGTATGAAGCCCTGTACACTGATGTTCAGAGAAACATTATTCATATTACCCCAAGTGTAAATAACTCGTTTCCAACTAACGAGTGTATAATTAAAATGTAGTATATCGATACAGTAGAATATTATTTAGCAATAAACATGCCATAGCATGGGTGAACTTTGAAAACATTATGTTATGTGAAAGAAGCTAACAAAAAAAGACAACGAAAGATGGCACATTATACATAATTCCACTGATATGTAAATGTCCAGAAAGATTAGTTGATGCCTTGGCTTGGCCAGTGGGGAAAGAGCACTGGAGTGACTGCTGATGGGTATGGAATTTCTCTTTGGGGTAATGATTCACAATTCTGTGAATATACTAAAACCCACTGAAATATACACTTTAAAAAAGGTGAACTGTATGGGATGCCTGGTGGCTCAGCGGTTGAGCATCTGCCTTCAGCTCGGGACGTGGTCCCGGAGTCCTGGGATTGAGTCCTGCATCCAGCTGCTTGCGTGAAGCCTGCTTCTCCCTCTGCCTATGTCTCTACCTCTCTGTGTGTCTCTCATGAATTAATAAATTAAATCTTTTTAAAAAGTGAACTGTATGGTGTGGATATTATCTCAGTAAAACTCTATATATAACACAAATGCAGGTTTTCTTTTCAAAATGAGATAAAGTGTCCCTATCCTTGGGGATGTGTAGGAAGAATATGTAGCATACATTAAATACTTTCTTTGGGTCAATGACTTTAGAAATATGATCTCACTTGAAATGACCATCTTTGTCATATTCTTATTATCCTTGTCATTTTACAGATAAGGAAATGTTATGTGAGAGGTTAACTACATTCCACAGGGTCACACATCTTATTAGATGTGGGCTTGGGCTGGAGCCCAAGTCTATCTTTTTTGCAAAGCTTATATACTTTTTATCCTCCATTCTGTGGTTCATTAGAAAGATGTTTCATTGTTTTCACTGTTATGTTGTATGTTATTATTTTATGTGTATATGATATGTCTGTTTTTGCTCTAGGAAAGATGATAACTGCCCCCATGTTAGTTTTGATCACCGGCAAAAACAAGTTGAGAAAAAAATGTCAATTTTCTCTTTTCACACCACTTTATTCATTGCTAAATTCAAAGTTGGCCAGTCTGTGGCATTCTAGTTCGTATACTGAATAGACTTGGAACTGTGTTTACAAATGCTTCTTACCTGTCTGTAAACTGAAGTTGAACTCTAAAATAAGAAAGATGAATGTTTCAAAGGAGGGGATTTTCCTTGATATAAAAATAAGAGTATTCTCTCAAATTGATTAATAATGTAGGCTTTCACATCCACAAGGCAGTTTAGAAAAGCAAGGAATAATCTTAGTTTTCAAGTATATGCATTGATTTTGGAGTTGGTATTAACATATTGAAGTTGAAGTGCTTTTGAGAAAATCATACATGCATCTAGGTGGGGTTTGTTAACATTTTTCAATTACAAAAAAATTACATATAATATTCTTTTAAGAGGCAGACTACCTTAATACATTGATAATGAATCTCTGTACAGAATGTTTGAGGAACAGGATACTTACTCTCCCTGGGTCTCATTTTCTAAAATGTAGCACAGCATTAGGGAGTCCTGAGGGTCCTTTCCAGCTTTTTGATTATATAACACTCTGACTAGCACACAGGCACACCTGCAAACCTGCTGAGAGTTCCTCAGAATCATTAATGATTATTCATGACAAGGGAAGCAGAGGTAACATTGACTCTGAAAGCCGATCCTTCTCACTGTAGAAGTGCACTCTTGTGTTACAGTGTTTTTGTATATGAGAAATGCCACCTGCCAGTACTTGAAGGTCTCTGAGCACGAGGGATCGATCCAGTGCCCTTCATGTTAAAACATCTCCTGCAAGCCTAGCATAGAGTACCTGTGGTGAGGGCCAGTAGTATGGATGCTCACATTGATGTTTTTCAGAGCTTCTACTACACATATCCAGCTTGATCTTTGTCTCTTGCCAAAAGAGTCATGATAAATCTAGGGTATCTTTTTGTGTGTGTGTGTGTGGCTGTTTTGCTTTTAATCAGAATTTTTTTTGAAGCACACTAACTGAATGCCCTCTCCGTGCCTTACACATGACTTAAGTGGGATTCTACAGTAAAAAACAGTACCTTATTTGAAATGGGAGCAATATATGCTAATATTACTTCAGATAGAAAAATTATAAATGATTCACAGAATCACAAGTTTTTATTCTTGATCCTCATCTTGTCATTGTAGAACAAATTAATTTTTAGTGATATGAACTAAAAATTATTCATGAATTTTCTACTAGCATAATTAATAGCCTAAAATTAGGACAATTTCTAAAAAAATTAGGATAATATTTCAAGTTTAACTTTCTTTTTAATTAGCAAGTTAAGGTAAAAAAAGATAGATTAAAACACTATTTAAAAATCAAATTTGGTTTAAAGCCTTTTCTTTTTGTTTCAATTCCCAGGGTAGTTTGGCCTAGGACTGGGATGAGACAAGGTTGCCACAATGAGCAGCCATATATGGGGAGGAGTTGAACAGGATTTCTAGGGACTAGTTATTTTTGTTGCTGAAAGTAGTCAGGGCTAGCTATGTTCTAAATTATTGCTACTTATAACTCCGGGAGCTTAAAGAACCAGGAACCAGCAACAATGAACTAAAAGGACACCATTTTGAACCTTGGAACTCTTCAGAATGCACAAAGCCATTCTCTCCCGGTAGTTACATCTTACAATTAATTTTTTTCCTAAGAAAATAAGAAAAATATATGCTCAGTGTATAAATTTTAGAATAGGAACCAGGGATGCCTGGGTGGCTCAGCAGTTGAGCATGTCTACCTTTGGCTCCCAGTGTGATCCTAGAATCTGGGATTGAGTCCCACATCAGGTTCCCTGTGAGGAGCCTGCTTTTCCCTCTGCCTATGTCTCTGCCTCTCTCTCTCTGTGTCTCTCATGAATAAATAAATTAAATCTTTAAAAAAATTCAGAATATACAAAATACAGAGGGAAGAAGATTAAAAATGTTCTTGTTAATATATTGGTATATTTCATTCTAGCTATGATGGTCTTTTAATAAACTTAGTACTTCGTGAATCTAGCCTATATTTGTGAGGAATTTTGCTGAAATGGTAATGAGATAGTTCTGGGGAAGTTGTATCAAATGGTTCTATATCCTGAGAGAAACATGGGTTGACATGAAATTAAGAAACCTTTTAGAATTTCTTTTTAAAAAATAAGAAAAAGAAAGAAGGAAAGAAAATGAAAGAAAAGGAAAAGAAACAAAAAGAAACAGAGTTTTATTTCAATCCAAATAAGGATAGCTGCCCGGGATACATAACCTTCACAAAGAAAAGAATGCTCCAGAGAAGGAATGTTTAATACAGGGTTACATATGTTTTTTTGTTAAATCAAGAATTACAAATCATCATGATGAAGGACATTTCAGAAAATTAAAAACTTTATCTTATGTGTTAGTATGTGCTCTTTTTTTTTTTAAAGATTTTATTTATTTATCCTTGAGAGACACAGAAAGAGAGAGGCAGAGACATAGGCAGAGAGAAGCAGGCTCTATGCAGGGGGCCTGACTCAAGACTGGATCCTGGTACTCCAGGATCACGGTTGCCCTGAGCTGAAGAAAGACGTGCTTAACTGCTGAGCCATCCAGGTGTCCCTAGTATGTACTCTTGAGAAGCTAACATTTAAGAGACAGAACAAGAAATTAGTACAATACATGCTTTTATAAAAGATGATAAATGCTATGGAAAAACTAAAATGGAATAAATAAGATCAAGAGTGTAGTGGGAAGAAGAGGCTTGGGGCTGAGTAGTTTGCTATATTAAATAGTGCGGGGGACTTCACTGAGAAAGTGAGGTCAATAAATATACAGGGGAGAAGGAGTTAGCCAAGTGGATACATGAGGAGAGAGCATTCCAGGCTGAAGAAAAGATAAGTGCTCAAGATAGGTCCATCTCCAGCATGTGTCAGGATCCGGGAAGAGATTGTGGATGTAAGCAGAGTAATAAACAAAAGAAGGGCAGGTAGGTTTTGTAGGGCCTTGTCTGACTCATTAACAGTAAGAAAGGATTCATTTATAGGTTTTAATCAAAGGAGTAAACTGATCTTACTTGCCTTTCAAAGGATCATTTTGGCTGCTCTATTGACAATAGCCTTTTTTGTTGTTTTTTATAGAATTCCATGGTTACTGCTAATCTGTGATGCATAAGATTAAAACAGGAGAGCTAGGGAAGGGTTATATATAGGTAAAAGATGGTGATGGTTTCAGGGTGGTATCAGTGAAATAGTGAGAAGTGGATGGACTCTGGATGTACTAGGTATGTAATGTCTATAGTATTTCCTTTGTGATAAAGCAATTTAGTATAGTAGCCAGCTATACCAAACATTTGGCAAAGGACTTTATGAAAAAAATATTTTGAGAGGTATTTTAATCCGATGTTAATATGTTACCATCAGATTCATCTTTCTCCTAAAATTTATGATAACTGGTGTTGTGGGTTATTGCTGTACTTAAGTCACTAGACTTTTTAAATATGTGTCTGATGGGTTTCATGGCATGTAAACAAGATAACTTATGAGGTGGTAGAAATTATATCTGTACTTTTCCCAATGGCTTTAGATGGAATATACTTTCAGCTTGTTTCTTCCTTCCACATATTCTGTGCTTCAACCCCTGAATATCTAAATAATTATTCATGATATGACTCTCTAGGTTATGCTGGTTTAGTTGGTATACGTTGTATGTTATGAACTATAGTTATTTTAAATTAATGCATTTAAATTATGAGGCATATAGTATTGTATTATTGCTGACCAAGGTCTTTTGTGAGAGGCTGTTATGAATGCAAAATTTGGTTCAATTGAGAGGCACATTTGGATGACTTCATAAATATTGATGGAAATACATACTGATTCAAGAAAATTACAATTTCCATGGTTTGATCAAATAATGCAGTTCTGCAACAATGTTGCTTTTATCTGTCAAATTGAGGTTTTCCTCAACAGATAGCATTGGAATTTTCTGCTATTTAAGTTAGACATGGCACCATATTTACTCATCCAATTATCTTTTAATGGTGGAGTATGTTGTCTTGGGCAAAAACAAATGGGTGTGATAAGCACACTCTTATAACTAGTCTTTTTATTTTTGTTTATTTTACTAAAACAAAAATAGCAAAAACTACTTTTGGCTAACAGTCTAAATTGTTAGCCAAATGTTTAACTATATCATCAGCTAGTGGAATTAAATTCAACATAGCTATTATATTTGTAGCCATTGTGTATTGTGTTTTCATTAAGTACAGGCACTTAAATAATGAAATAAATCGGTTTTCTCCAGTTAACCTATGGCCTAAATCTCACATTTAACCTGAATATTATGAATATCTGTGTTTGATTAAGGGCATGACAAATGTATGATTTGCTTTAAGGTCAAAAAGACTAGAAATTTAAAGATGTTAAGTAGGCAGGTCACATTTCTTGTGGTTTATAATATAAGTGAATAAATTATTTTAATTGCTTAACATTATACTTTCTGAGACAGATATTGCGATAGCATGGTTATCAAGGAATGATCTTAAATCTTTGTGTTTTTTGTTAATACATACATTTTGTTTGGATAACAAAACAACTGGAGTGAAAAATACTCATTTTAAAAACACAACTGGGGCAGCCCCGGGGGCTCAGCAGTTTAGCGCCGCCTGCAGCCCAGGGCGTGATCCTGGAGACCCTGGATCGAGTCCCACATCAGGCTCCCTGCATGGAGCCTGCTTCTCCCTCTGCCTGTGTCTCTGCCTCTCTCTCTCTCTACAGCTCTATGAATAAATAAATAAATAAATAAATAAATAAATAAATAAATAAATAAATAAAATATTTAAAAAAACACAACTGAAGTTTACTTCTCAGCCCCCATGGGAATGGCATGATTTCTCTCCTAAAGTACCTGGACATTTTTTTTTAAAGATTTTATTTATTTATTCATGAGAGACACAGAAAGAGAGAGAGAGAGAGAGAAGCAGGCTTCATGCAGGGAGCCTGAAGTGAGACTCAATCCCAGGTCTCCAGGATCAGGCCCTGAGCTGAAGGCAGCGCTAAACCGCTGAGCCACCCAGGCTGCCCAGTACCTGGACAATTTTTTAACAAGACACCTTGAGAGACCTCCTTATGTTGGGAAGCAAGAGACCTCCAGGGTATGGTCTGAAGACCCCTGATGGCTGGACTGCTTAGCATAAGAAATAAATGGTTACTTGAAGGTGGGAGTGATCCAAGAGATAAAAAGTGAGGGTCAGAAACATAATAGGAGGTGGGGGACAGTAGAGAAATATCAAGAATGAGAAATTCCTAGGAGAGGAATGATTAAAGGACTGTCCTTATTTTTGTGGTCGGGAGCTGTAATCATCTGCAGCTTGCTCCAACACACACCCTTAGTAGTGTCTGCTCTATACATAGATTTTTTGACTAAATATTGTTTTGATAAATCACAGGAAAAGGTTATATGTCTGTGATAGTTGCTGAGCAGAGAGAAGAGAATAAATATGTTGGGTCAAACACAAGTGAGAATTTAGCAAAGGAGGAAATCAGAATTAGAGGTAACAAACGGCAAGCTTTCTGGTTTGGGGAAAATTCTTTCTAAGGAGATTCTTTTCCCTGATGTGAGATAGGAATTAGAGGAAATTATAAAGCAGAGGAAGATGCCTAGATTATTCTTGCCTCTGTTATGGCTTTGAATCTTCGCTTCTTTTATATTCAAAAAGCTTAAACAGCAGTTTTAAATGTAGAGGGATTTGTTCTAACTCCATTAGTGGAGGCAATTTGGAATTCCTGGGCTCCTTGCAACTTGAGAATATAGTAAGGCATCGTTGACACATTTCAAACATTCAAAAATTCTAACAAAAATTGAATAGCTTCTCATGATTAGGTGACATGAGCTAACTAATCTGTCAAATATCTCCTCTTATAATAGAATTATATCCACTTAGTTGATAATTGTGTAATGGTATCTCATGCCGATCAGAAGCTCTGATTAGCAGTTAGATGTATTTGATGGGAAAAAGAGGAGAAAACAATTATTAAAAATTTCAATTTCTATTTCTGCTCTTTCCTCCTGGGTTGAGGCAAGCCTTCTCATTTTGAAGTCATCTGTGTTCCTTGAGCAGACAATGAGACTACAGAACTACAACAAAGACAGAGGTCTGTGAATTCCTCAAGCCAGTCCTTTCATAGAAGTCTACTGGGGTGGAAATGGCTCAGGTACCTTGTTAACTATTAGGTAGCTTCTCAAGGAAGTCAATAAAACTCTCAATAGAAGCATCTACAAATTTATGATGTGGCTACAGACACAGAGCCCTTGGAGATTTCTTATGTCTCCTATTGTGATTTGAAGAGCATGCTCCCAGTAGGACCTGGGATGATCATTGTCTGCTCAGTCAGCAGCAAAAAAGATTTTCAGCTGAAACCCAGGATTCAGCACATCCTGCAATCCCTGGAAGAATCTTAGTCTAAACCACAGATCTCAGACAAATCTCCTACTGATTTCCGCCCTCCCTACCCCCTGAGAATTATGCAATATATAGTCTCTGAATCAATGTTTTGTTTTTTCAATTTTCATTTTTTAAAACTGTAGTCCAAAAGCTGACTTCTTGATTTTTTTAAATACAATTTTCACACACACACACACACACACACACACACACACACAATTTTCACATAGCTATTTTAAACATTAAGAATGAACTAGAAAGGGCATAGTTAGCCTAGGGAAGATATCTAGTCACTGTTTTCATCAACTAACTTTTACTGAACACCTGTTATCTGTGGCAATGCAAGGTACATAGTGATCCTTTGGGGACTATTTTCCCCCTCTAAAATGTGATGCCCTTGGGAATAAGCATCATCAACTCTTATTCCTTGCCTGACATAGTGTCCCATAGATGTGAGATGAATGAAGAGGTTTCCTTTTTCTCTCTAAAGACTTAGAACTTGAGACCTTGAAGGAAGAAGAGAGGCAAGGCACTGGAATGGAAGATTTGGGGAAAGACTGGCCTCTGGCTATAGCCAACAACTGAATTTTTGTTTTGTTTTAAAGATTTTATTTATTTATTTATGAGGGACACAGAGAGAGAGAGAGAGAGGCAGAGGGAGAAGCAGGCTCCATGCAGGGAGCCTGATGTGGGACTTGATACCGGGACCCCAAGATCACACGCTGAGCTGAAGCAGATGCTTAACCACTGAGCCACCCAGATGTCCCTAATAACTGAGTTTTTGAATCTAAGGAAATATCTTCTTTGTGGGGGAAAATTTGTTACCTCATTTGGGACATTTGGATCAGCTCTCAGAGTTCTTAGAAATGAATCCCACCAAAATAGAGATTCTTTACCAAATCAGAAATAGAGTATCAAATGAATCATTTATTCTTGTTAAGGATTATATTTTAATTTGGAGGGTTTTTTTTCCCCAATTTCTACAGTCTCTTTCAAAACATGTTAATAGAGTTTGTGGAAAAAATTCATTAAAAAGGTACTTGAAATCAGCAAATCTGACTTTACCACTAATTAACAGTATCTACTCTGACATCCCATTGGTGGGGTTTTGAGGACCACAACAAACTAAAATTTTGTTATAAGTTTTAAGGTGCTGTATAGGTTTAGATCTTGCATATTATAAAATAGTAGTTAAAATCATGGTACTTAAAATCATTCTGGGTTTGAGTCTTATTTCTGCCTCGTCTTAATTGTACAGCTTTGGGCTTGTCACTTAGTCTCTCTGAGGCTGTTATTTCTTTGCCTAACACCTACTAAGTGCTCAACAGATAGTATTTTATGATCATAATATTATTTTTATTGTATTATGTATTTATTATGTATTTATTATGATGTGATGTATTTTAAGGCAAATTTATTATTTAAAATAATATTAAAAAACCCTGTGCCATCAGTCATTTTTGGGGCAAGCATTTAGGGTCAGTTTTCTTGAGAAGTCATTATAAGGTGATTAATAGCATGATTTTTAAAAAATTGATCCCATAACAAGTAGAGAGTTTTCTATATTAGGAAAAAAAAGTTGTTTTTTTTTTGTTTTTTTTTTTTTTTTTTAGGAAAAAAAAGTTATATTAAATTTGTCCAAGTAAGGAATGTACAAAATTCTACTGTGGTACATAAACTGTTCAAACAACATGAACTAACATCTTTTTAACATATAGGGATTTTAAGAAAGAAGGAGTTTAGAATAACAGCCAAGTTATTATATGTTCTCTTACAGGTAAAATATTGAAAACAAGGAAATGAATACAAGCAAGAAAAATCTGACCTGTGCTGACTGAAGTGTACAGAACAGCCCTATTTCCTATACTGCCAATTGTGGTAAATGATGGCTATGGTAAAGGCAGTGGTCTGTGTGCAGGATAATATTTTACCTGTCTGGTTTTATGGAATTGCTAGAGAGCAAGAAAGCAGCCATATTTAGCCGTGTTTACCTTAGTAGGTGTCAGGCAAAGAAATACGGATACGAAATATTGGATATAAGCAAGATTGGAGTTAGAAAGGTCTTGTCTGACTAAGAGAACATATTATTGACAACATTTGAAGACAATTATTTGGGTTGTCATGAGAAATCTGCATAAACGTGTACTACGAAGGAGTCTTGTAGAGTTAAGTGAGATAATGATGGTTTTAAGTTTCATGGCTCTTTGGTATGGGAAGTGTTAAGGGGAAAATGGAGTTACGTTAGTATGCAGCAGCTCTGTCAAGTAGCACAGAGTGTGTTTTAAGGGACAGTGCCAATTCTTGGTAGATTTGACAAAGTTCTCTGATTTTTATAAAAAAAAACACATCTTCCAAATTTCACAAGAGATGAATTTTATTGTATTTAAAAAAAATTGAACTTGACATGTCTAACCAATATGAAGGTGGTAACTGAGGAGAACTTTCAATTCAATATTAGGAGACATCATCACTCTTTTAAAATACAGATAACCATTTTGTTTCCTAACTTTCCCTCATTTCTTCTTTGGTATGCTTCTTAAAGGTGGATGATTCCTTTTTTCTTCATGATCTATCTTCCTCCTTTCTTCCTTTTTCCTAGTAAATACATTGTCATTTAAACATTATGCTAAATATTCAGGGCACCCCTAGGCATAAATAATTAATAGGACCTGATCTTTGCCCTGGGGTTCATGTGTTAGGACAGAAAGGTAAGACGATTTGTAATAATATGTGATCAAGACTCTATGCTTTGGAAACACACAAGAGGTAACATTTGAAGTTCCATAAAATCTAAATGAGTGTTGAGAAAGGGGGCATTTTAGGAGTGGGAAATGTGCAAAGATTCATGATGGTATCTCGGGAGACCCATCAGTCATTTTGTGTGCTGGAAATATAGAATGTATGTTGGCATGTACAACAGCTTAAGCTAGGTAAGTGAGTAATCATTTTATGTTTTATCCTGCAGGCAGTTCAGAGTAATAAGAGGTTTTTAAGCACTCAGTGGGCTATCTCATTTCTTTTCATGGCTTAACCAGCATTCCTAAGTTAGTCCCAAATCTTTACCTGCAGTTCTGACTTTCTCCTTTAGTATCATAATCATATTCAAAACTGCTGACTTATTATTATCCTGCTGTTACTCAAACGAGTCCACTGAAAAAGAACATATTTTGTTCCTTTAAATTGTTCCTCCATTTGTGCTCCCTTCCTCCCAAGTCAGCTAGGCTGAAGATCTTAGTGCAATTTTCGCCTTCCCTCTTTATTTCAGTTTTCCCTGTAGTCTTTTGTTTACCAAACTGTACCAATTTTGCTCCCAAGCACCTCACACCCATTTCCCCATTTCTGTTTCTGCTGCCACTTCTGAAGGGCTCAGACTCTCATTCCTTCTCATCTAGACTTCTGCAATGGAATTTTAAATGATCTGGTTATTTTCTTTTTAATTTCTAACCAATTTATTTATTTTTATTTTTATTTTTTTAAATTTTTTTTTATTTCTAACCAATTTAGACAATAACAGCACCAGACTTTTCTCTCAGAAGTGTGAATCTCATCCTATGATTCCTATACTCAAAAACATTTAAAGGTTCTTCACTTATGGAATAAGGTACAGATTCCATTGGGCCACATTCAGGGCCTGAGATTAACATCTGTGTTCTTTCTTTCTAAAAATGTCTCCTTCCTTTTCCCTTCTTCTTTTTGTAATCTCCTTCCTATTAAGTACTCCTTGTCAGAAATCATCATTCTTAGGGCCACTATAATGCTTTAAAACAAAAACAAAAATAAAACTCTTGATACATCATATCTTACCTTATATTAAACTTTATTCCTTTAATTATGTATTTTAGGAGACAATATATTTATTTATTTATATTTTTAGGAGACTATTTATTTATCTATTACTGTGTAACAAATAACCCTCACATTTAGTAGCTTAAAATAATACATTTATTCTCTCACAGTGTCTTTGGGTCAGGAATCCATGTGCAGTTTAACGGGGTCCTCCAGCTCAAGCCTCTCAATAGGCTGAAATCAAGGTGTCAGCTGGAGCTGCAGTCATCCCAAGATTTAACTGCACGGGGGTGGGAAGGAAGGGTGTGAATCTACTCCTGAGCTCACTCAGTTGTTGCAGAATTCAGTTTCTTCCCGGTTGTTCGTCTAAGGGCCTCAATTTCTCACTTGTTGGCCAAAGATTTCTCTCCATTACTTGCCATCTGGCCTTCTCCATAGGGTAGCTTTTCTTTTCTTTTCTTTTCTTTTCTTTTCTTTTCTTTTCTTTTCTTTTCTTTTCTTTTCTTCTTTTCTTTTCTTTTTTCTTTTCTTTTCTTTTTTTCTTTTTTTTTCTTTTAAGATTTTATTTATTTATTCATGAGAGAGAGAGAGAGAGAGGCAGAGACACAGGCAGAGGGAGAAGCAGGTTCCCCGCAGGGAGGCCGACATGGGACTCAATTCCAGGTCCCCAGGATCATGCCCTGGGCTGAAGGTGGTGTTAAACCGCTGAGCCACCCGAGTTGCCCATAGGGTAGCTTTCAACATGACAACTTGCTTTATCAGAGAAAGAGACAGAAAAGGAAGTTGTAGTCTTTCATAACCTTATCTTGGAAGTGACATCCTATCACTTTTGTTTTTTAAAGATTTATTTACTTGAGAGAGAGGGAGAGAGAGAGAGAGAGCGAGCGCACACCTACATGGGGATAGGAGCAGAGGGAGAGGGAGGGAGAATTTTAAGCAGACCCTGTGCTGAACATGGAGACTGATGTGGGGTTTGATCTCATGACCCTGAAATCACCACCTAAGCTGAAACCAAGAGTAGGATGGTTAATAGCCTGTGCCACCCAGGTACGCTGCCATCACATTTGCTATACTGTGTTTGTTGGAATCACATCACTAAATTCAGCCTACACTCAAGGAGAGTGAATTACACAAGACCACAAATACCAGAAGGCTGGTATCATATAGAGCATTTATATTTTTCCTTTTCATCTCTGTGTCTAATGATTTAGGCATTACAGGTTTTCATAATTATATGATGAACTGAATGCAAAACAGTATTCCATTTTGCAACTCAAATTTATGCTAGTGTTAATAATTTCAGTTAATAATACTTGATTAAAGTCTGTTGACCCTTTGGAACTTTTTTATGTAATAAAAATGAGGGGGAAAATTAAAATATACTAAGGGATTTGGTTGGGGACTCACCAAATTAAACCTTCTCACTTCATTTGCTCAAGATGGCTACAGCCTGCTATATAGGGAGGGAGACAGAATAGTGTGAGGGAAATTACCCCATGATATCAGTCTCTTGAATTTCACTTGAGGTCAATAATAAGATACATACTGGAAATCAGTTCTGGGTAATTTCTAATTTTTTCAATATTTTGGTTAATATAATATTTCAATATTTGGTTTCTTAATTTTATGTAACTGTGTTTCTTTAAACATTTTAAAACTTGTATTCTCTTTGGCAGCACATATACTAAACATTTTAAAACTTAAGGCGTTGCTAAGTATAAAGTGACTTCTCTATAAGGTATAAATTTGAGGTATTGATAGTTTTGAAATTTAATACTGCTTATTAACTTAAAAGTTTCAGAAATAATACACTTTTTAACATTAGTTTAATATAGTTAACTTTTTATATCATCTTTATAAGCTAAAGATTATTTTGATAGGTAGTATAGGCCCAACTCTTAGGGACTATTTATTGTATTATAGCTACCTCATTTTATAAGTCAGAAATATTATACTTTGATTCCAATGAATTATTTTTATATGACTTTTCAATGTTATAAACAGATTAAAAGAGCATAATGTGAAGAAGAAAATAAATTCTTTTAGAAATATTCCTGGTTTCGCTTAAGGTCTTATTCATTACTTAGTTCAAAATAACCTCGGCTTGATCTTTTTTATATATGTATTATCTATTTTTGAGATGTTTGAGACCGAAAGAATAAAGCTTAAGTTCCCAGGAGCAGCCAAATAATTGCATTTTGAATTTATAAAAAATCCTTTCTTTTTAAGCTGACAATAGAGATGAAGCATTTGCATTTGAACCTGGCAACATGTAAATTTGAAAGTTTGTAATGAATAAAACTGTAAATTAAACGAAGGAGAGAAATATTACTCTTTTTAGAAAAACTTTAATGGAACCATTAAATATGGATTATAAGCCAATTTTTCAAGCAAAACATAATCAACTTTTTCAGATCCTTATAAATTTGTTCAGATGTTTTCTTCCCTAAACTTCTCTCATCTCCAGGTGCAATTTTAAATTAATGTTTTCAGTTTTTTTAAATATATGATCAAGTCCTATAACCAACCCGGTTGTATATTTTTTGTACCTCTTCTTCAATTTGAGCTTGATGATCAAGCTCATTTAGAAATTAAGAATTTGGAAGTTACACTAAAAGTGAATTCTAAACTGGTTACAGGTAAAGCCAATTTTACCAATTACCAACTTTTTTTTTCTATAACAAAAGGGCAAGCACGATGTCAAATATGAACTAAATTTGATGCTTAGAGGAAAGTAATTTTTTTAAAATATTAATAATTACATGGTTACTAAATTTTTCAGTACTGCCTTTGAGATAGGATCACACTTTACATTTTGAAGAATAAGAAAAAAACCTATTGATTATTTTCTGAGATAATAAAAAAGAATACAAAAATCATATTGATTTTCCCCAAATGAATTGACAGTTCAGTTGCTCAAGTTGATAAAAATTAGCTAAAAGCATAGAACATAAAAGAAATACAAAGCTGCAAAAGCAAATATAGTATTTTTTTTGACTAATGGGTAGTCTGTTTTTTTCATTCTAAGAAGACATAAATTAATAGTTTTGAAATTTCATTCCACCAAATATATTTACATTTATTTTAAGATTAGGAAAGTATATTAAAGCAGAATAAAACTTGACAAAATAATTCTGCTGTTCCCCAATTTTAAAATGTTAAAATGATTTTCATATTCTAGTGAGTTATAACATGAAAAGAATAACTATAAACTGAATAGTTATTAATGTGAGATAAAAAGAAAAGATAATACCACGGTAAGACTATAAAACTATTTAATGTACTTCAAACTATTTCCCTATGGGAGTTATATTGTTTGGAATATGATCATGAATATTATTTTAACCCTTACTTTTCCATGAGAATTTTGTTATGGCATGTGTTAATATATATATACATATTCAAAATGTTAAGTTGCTAAAGAGTGTACAGTTGACATCACACAGTTCACAGACATGGGGATAATTCATCCAAAAGGACCCTTTCTGGTGTAACTTGGTCTTATGAACTGTATTATCAAAAGAATGTGGTATTTCCGTACCAATTACTAGTTATGTGACTTTGGACACATTTAGAATCTCTAAGCCTGTTTCACATCTGCTAAAGATGTGCAATCATAGCTTATCTCTAAGGGTATTTGTGGGGAGTTAATAAAAATAATACATGCATTATGACTAGCATAATGCCTGGCAAATGTAGGCATTCACTAGATATTTGTTACTATGAATCCTTCCACAATTTTTATTCAGCACTTGTATATGCCCTGCAGTACTCTAAGGTTTGGGGATACAACAGTGAACAAAACAGATGAATGGGAAAGTAGAAATTATACATGTAACCAAGATTAATTAAGTAAAATAAATGGATTAGATAGTGATAGTACTAGGAGGAAAACTGGGCAGAGAGGAGAACTAGGAAGTACATCAAGATAGAGGCTATTAAGTTTGAATAGTTTGGCTAGAGAAGGCATCACTGAAATGATGACATTTTAGTAAAGACCTGGAGGAGGTGAGGGAAAAAGCCATGGGGTGTCTGGGAGAAGAGCATTCCAAGGGGAGGGATTGGGCAAACACAAAGGCCCTGAGGTGTGAACAATAAGGAATTTATATGGAGTGAGCAAGGGTAGAAGATTAAGGGAGGAGATAGAGAAGTAATGGGGACCAGATGGTCTGGGCCTAGAAGGAGGCTGCTAGAACTTTGACTTTTTCTTTGAGAGATTTAGAAAGCCATTGGAGGGTTTTAAGTAGAGATGTGATGTAATGTGACCTATGATTCACTGGATCACTCTGGCTGTTGTCTAGAGACCATCCTGAAGGGATATGGGTTCAAAAGCTGTTGTCAATTTAGGTAAGAGATGATGTCTTGGAGGTGACGATAGCAATGGAGGTTGTGAACTGTGTTGGATAATTGATATACATTGAATGTTAAGATAACAGGTTTTGTTAAAAGATCAGGTTTAGAGTGTGTGAAATAAGGGTCAATGATGACCTAAGATTTGGAGCTTGAGCAACTAACGAGTGGTATTACTGAAAGGAAAAGATTGAGAGTGTATATGAACAGGGGAAGATCAGAATTTCAATTTGGCATGTGTTGTTTGTGAATTTTATTAGATGTTCAAATGAAGTTGTGGAAATGTAGTTGGATTAATAATACTGGAATTCAAGAGAATGATCTGATATGAGGCTGGTGATAAAATTTTAAGGGTCTTAAGCATGCAGATGGTTTCTAAAGCCATGAGACTGAATTAGATATCCAAGGGAGTGAAGTAGATAAAGTAGAAAAGATGAACCAGCAAAGAAAATAAAGGGTGAATATATTGAGATAGGAAGAAAAAAAACAAAAAAATAAGATGGATAGTAGTCTGGAAGCCACGGGAGGAGAAGTGAGTGAACTGCTAATGAGGACCAGGAGGGATTAACCATTATATTCTACAAAATGGAAGTCACTGATAAGTGAACTTATCATTAACCAAACCCTAAAGTGTCCTGATTGATTCTACCCTCATATGGCTGTCATCTTTTTCTGAATCATTTTTTGATATGCTGTTTTTTCTACTGCTAAACTCCTATTCATCACCTTCCGCTATTCTCATACAGACTTTGATTCTATTATAAATGGACTTTCCTATTTCTTCACATCTTGATGCCTTTCCATACATGGGTTTCTATAACCATTGTGAGTGGAGATGTCTCCCCCAACCCCCCCAGCCCCCGACTCTGCCTTTGAGATTCCCTATGACTGTTCTACAGTGTTAGCATTGTTTTAAGGCCACATGCTGCTTCTCAGTACTTTTTTTTAAATCTTTAAGCAAAACCTTTTTCTCTTTTGGTGCTAATGTTATGCATCTAATTCCCATGTCCTATACCATGTTAGTGCCACTAACATTACATTACATTACATTAATGTAAGCATTACAACTGTAACCCTAAGAATTACAACTGTAACCCACAGTTATTGTATATTTTGATTTTGTCAGTCTCAGGCAATTCGAATAATTATAAATAGTCCACTGGAAGAGCTCATAGTTTGCCAAGTGTTTATCACATCATATGTATATCCTTTATTGTCTCTAAAAAAAAGCAGCACTCATTTATATTTATACACTCTTCAGTGACTTAAAAACATACACATCTCATTAACTTTAAAAATATACATTTCATTGAGAATAGATGGAGAGACAATGAATACTTGATACATTGTAAAAAAAAATTCAGTTTAGTTCTATAAAAATATATTAAGTACCAAATATGTGCTAAAGCTTGAACTAGGTGGTAAAGCTTCAGAATGAGTAAGACAGGGTTACTGCCCTCAGGGAACATGTGGGGGTTGTGTGTATATGTATGTGTGTATGTATTGTGTCGTAGGCTGCATAGCACTGAGATAGGCAAGAGACAAACATATTGTCCAAATGTTATACTCGTGTGTAAGTGCATCAAGAGCTCAGATGTTTAAGTGATTAAAGGCATGACTATTACTTTAATTTTGACCTGTCTTTGTGGTCTACTTCACCTGACAGCTTAACTATCTTTAGCGCTGCAACCCAACCCCTCCCCATTCCTGGCACTAGTTGAAAATCGGGTGAATGGCATAGATATGGGGGTGGTCTCACTGCCCCAAACAGTAGGGTCCTGCAGTCTGATGGACACGGTGCCTGGGAGGAAGGAGAGAGGAAAGGGCTAGGAGTGGGAAAGTTCTGAGTCAGAGAGGGGATAGTGTCTTGAAGTTTGCTTCCTCTCCCCTTTCCCCACCCCACAATTGAGTTTTCAGTCATAAAGAGTGCCTGAGGAAGAGCTCAGTAGAAGATCATAGATAAAGAGCTGTAAGGAACTGTAGGTATGTATGGGAACATGGCAGGCCAGGGTAAGGGTGGGGGGCTGAGTCTTTCTCTGTAATTCCCTTGAGAGACTTCAGTACGTTGGTTCTTCACCAAGTCTGGTGTGGAGAAAAAAGCTTTCCCTTATGAGGCCTGCCAGATAAAGCCTTTGAATTTGCCTATGGTTGGTCCTGAAAGATTGCATACAGATTTTTGGTCAGGAGCCAGACTCCTCAAACTGTTACAATAGAAATAAGACTGGGATGCTAAGGGATATAGATGAGGAGAAATTTATTGAGCCTGAGGTATCAGGGAGGCTTTCCTGGAGTCGGTGAAGTTTGAACTAATCTAAATGATAAATAGGTGTTAGGCCATTTTTCTATGTGAAGCATATTTTGAGGTGAGACAGTGATATGAGCAAAAACATGAAGGCATGACATAAAGTGTACTTAAAAATGACAAGTGTATTAATTTATTGCTGCTGTAACAGATTACCACAACTAATGTTTTAAAATAGCAAAAATGTATCCTCTTACAGTTCTGAATATCAGAATCTAAGATAAAGGTGTCAACAGGGCTAAGTGTCATCTGGAGACATCAGAAAGCAGAAGCTGATTTCTCTAGCTTCTAGAACATTCCTACATTCTTTGGCTTCTGGGCCCTTCCTCCATCTTTAAAGCTGGTAGCATAGCATGTGCTCTGTTCTTTGGTTCAGTTCTTAGATTTTTTTCCCTTTCTTACTGTGATCTTACTGCCTCCCTATCCCCTTATGATCAAATTGGGTCCATCTGGATAATCCACAATAATCTCCCTATTTCGAAGTGCTTAATTTACATCTTACAAAATCTTTTTTTTTCATAGAAATTAATATTTTGATGGTCTTTTATTTACCACATTGGTTAAGGAGGGTTCTCTGTCTTAAATGGTATGCCAAACACGGCACCTGACACTGGAACAATGAAATAGACATCAGTTTATTGGTCATATATATTCATAGCAGAAGACACTGTATATCATGCAGGGGGTTGCATATAATGCAGGGAGCTGTATTTGGGAATACAAGAACAAGTGGGGACAGTAGGAGGCAGGATTTGGAATTAAGTTTCCATGAAATTAGGATTCCCATGAGAGAATAGAATTGCCTTGTTTAATTGTGTGGACTGCAGGGAAATGAAACCCACTATGTAGGGATAAGCAGGCACTGTGCCTGGTGCCCATTATAAGGAGGATTGTTTGGCTAGGGAACTTTACCTACAGGAACAGAGTGGATAGGAGCCTTGGCACTTAAACCATTTGAGACCCTCCCAATATTATTATGTCTCAAGGCAGTACCTAATACTGAATCTTAATTTCAGGCCTTACCTCATAGGTAATATATTCACAGGTTCTGGGGATTAGGATATGGGCATCTTTGGGAGTTATTATTCAACATACCACAACAAATAATTGAATTTTGCTGGATAGTGAATGTACAGTTTTGAGGTGAGAGAGAAATGGAAGGAGATGAATTTAGGATAGTTCCCAGAACTCAGGCTATGTGTACTGAAGCAAAAAAAACTGAAGTCCTTATTATTCTATACTGATGATGATGATAATTATAATAGCAACTAAAAGATCAGCTTACATTTATGGGGCTTCTGGATGGCTCTGTCAGTTGAGCCTCTGACTCTTGATTTTGGCTTGGGTCATATTCTTAGAATAGTGAAATTGAGCTCCATGTTGGGCTACATGCTCAGCATGGAGTTGGCTTGAGATACTCTCTTTCCCTCTGCCCCTCCCCACTCCTCATGTACTCTCTAAATAAATAAATAAAATCTTTAAAAAAATAAAAGATCAGCTTACTTTCAGAGGACACATATCACATGTGTATTATGCTAAGGGCTTGATATGTATTTGCTAATTTATCATTAGGACACTGTGAGGTATATCTCCATTTTACAGATGGAAGTTTAGAGATTATGTAACTTACTCAACATTACATGGTCCTAAACTGATAAGCCATAACCCCCAGCAAGATAGTCAGCATCAATATGCTATAGTATAATGCCACAGAATTAGCGCTTTATCATACTAGTGATGGGGGAAGGGTAAATAATTCAAGGGTCCTGGAGCAGGGCATGACATGAATAGGCATTAAAGCCCATAAGCTTGATAGATATCATCTATGGATGGAGAGGAATGGTTTAAGGACCAGTTAGTGACTAAGCTATTGAGGATAGTCCTGGCCATCATTCTTCCCTGACATGATCAGTCTTATTCTCTGGTTCCCATCTGAAACAAAGGATTTAGTCTGAATTTGGAGCATTTGTTGGTCAGTGTTTCTTGCTTTACCAGTGGATGATGTTACTGTGCATTAGTGGTCATTGTGCATGCATGATGTCTTCTCTTGTATTACTTGTCCCTATGAATGAAGCACTTTTCCGTGACTTGTATGTGAAACACAGATTTGAGGATGTAGATGCAGAAAGCCTCTCTTGGCTTGCTCTCTAATGCCATACTGGGGACACTGACATTTTACTAAAATGGTATTTTGTACCAGCTTTTACTAAAGCGGTATTTTGGTTCCAATTCCAGTATTGTTCCCTATGAACACAGCTTTAGGGTTTGATTCCTTGGGGCACCTGGGTGGCTCAGCAGTTAAGCATCTGCCTTTGGCTCAGGGCATGATCCTGGAGTCCCGGGATCGAGTCCCTGCATGGAGCCTGCTTCTCCCTCTGCCTATGTCTCTGCCTCTCTCTCTTTCTGTGTCTCTCATGAATAAATAAATTAAATCTTTTTTTTTAAAAAGTATTGGATTCCTTGTAGAGTGGGTGAATGATAACACTCAAGCCCTCTAATACCCACTCTACACCCCTCAGGTGACTCTTAAAGGCAGAATATGTTTTGCATAAGGGTGGAAGAAGAATACTTTGGAACCTGAGTAGTATAGAAATAGAATGTTCAAATTACTTCTTTCCTAGGTCTTTGGTACTTTTTGGGTACTATAGTGGTGCAGTCACTACCTGAGAGGCTACAAGGGAAACAGTGACATTGGGTGAATGAAAAATTTAATACAGAAATAGAAACAACATGCAATTCATCTCAAAATCCAGAGATCATTTTTATTAGGAAGTTAGTTGTTACAATAGGAGTCTGGGAGATATTTTCTAATGGTCAGCATATTCCACATGACATTAATAGCATTATTATGAAAGTCAGAGTCAAATCACATTAGTTTTAACCTACTCTCTGCAGAGAGTATTCAGGAAAAGTAAATACTGTCTTAATGGATATTTGTTCTGTTTTCTAGGATAGATTATCTTTAATAGTAACCTGCCATCAATTTGACTTTCTACTTTGAAGTGCTATTGTTAAATCTCTTAAAGAAAACATACTTTGTTTTATGTAGTAAAATATTTTTAAAAAGACAAAATGGGAAATAAAATATGAAATAAAATCAGTATAATATCTGGGTCTTATATCAAGATCAAGGACAAAGTTCTGTTCAGTAGAATTCAAGTTATTTTTATAGTACCGTCCTATAATTTGTGAAATGTGTATGTGTTACTAAGAAATTTCATATGCAATGCCAAACAAATACTTTAGAATTGAAGGACAGTGTTCATGGAAAAAACAAACAAATAACAACAAATGATTTTTAACATTTTTTAAAGCAGGTAACTTGAAAAGGAAGGTATGTATGACCTTGTATAAAAGTATGTATGTTAGAAATATCTTAGTATGTCAACATATTTAGCTACTACTTAGCTGATTTTTTAAAATAAAAATACTCGATTTTGATTTCATAAATTTTTAAAAAAGGGAGTAAGAAAAATATGTTAGAAGTTAAAACAATGAAAAATATCCATTTGTCCATGATGATGTTGCAGTGTGTTTCTGGGTACTTTAATGAAAGTTAACAGAAGAATATTAAAAGAAAAATAAACACTACAAAGTAGCAAAGGCTTACAACACAGCAACCAACCAATGGAAGAGGCCATGTTTGGCTCCTCTGCAACTGGCCTGGACTGAATGAATTTAAGAAATGCACCTTTATAATGGTGCCATTTTTATGAGGACAAAAGTTGCATAACTTGTCATCCAAAAGTAAATGAATGTAATCATTTTTTATATGTGAACACACCCTCAGTTTCATCATATTCATGAAAAGAAGAGAAAGAGCATTGGATTAAAAATGTGGCAGCCCGTATTTATAAGTGTTTAGAACATAGAAAAAAATATAGCAGACAGAATGTAAGGTCACTGACATGATTCCCCACTTCTGGTATCCATATCCTTGTGTGAGTCCCTTCCCTTGAATAAGTATGGGACCTGTGACTTGCTTCTAATCAACAGCATACACAACTGTGATAGGATATGTGTGATTATGTTATGTAAGATGTAGCACTGGTCTTGCTGGAGTCACTAACTCCTTTGTTAATTGTGAGCAAGGAAGTCACCATGTTGTGGGTTGCCTGTGTTGAAAGGCCCATGTAGAAAGGAACTGAGGATGGCCTTTGGAAACTGAAGGTGATCTCTGGTCAACAGCAAGCAGGAATGAAGCCTTCAACCCTACAACTGCAAAAAACTGAATTTTGCAAAAAGTGGATCATTCACTGGTTGGGTCATTTATGTACTACCACAGCATCTGCCAGCACCTTGAATCCAGCTGATGAGACTCTCTACCCAGAGGACCCAGATAGGACATGCCCAGACCCTCACCTACAGAAATGGAATAAATGTGTGTTGCTTTAACCTTCTAAGTATGTTAAAACTAGTACGTGTTTATATTTATATCTACATCATGTCTATATCTCCATGTATATCTACAGTTCAGAGGAATCTGTATTAGTGAAGGTTTTTGAGAGAAGGACCAACAAGATGTGTATATGTACATATATACAACTTGTATATTTATATCTATCTAGAAAGATTGATTGGCTGATTGATGTTCTTAAGGAATTGAATCTTGTTATTATGGAGGCTTAGTGGATATATAACCTCATGGGGTAGGCCAACAGGCTGGAGACTAAGGAAGAATTATGGCTTTAAAGGCAGTTGCCTAGAAGAATTCTTTCTTGTTTAGGAAAGATCCTTTAAGGCCTTCATCTGATCTAAAGGAACCCATTCATATCATGGAGGGCAATCTGCTTCACTCAAAATTCACCAATTTTAGTCTCATCCAAAAGAACACCCACGCAGAAACATCCAGAAGAATATTTGACCAACTATCTGGGCACCACGGCCCAGCCAAGTTGACACTTAAAATTAGCCATCACAGCATGCACGATAGAATCTCTTCAAAGGGATATAATCTTAAAAACTTCTCTGCATATATACTGTCTACATAAAACAGCTCTGTGAATGAATGGAAGATCAGAGCCTACAAATTAAGATGGCTCCAAAGAATACTACACACTTCATCTAACATGAGTCGAAGTGATTGATATTTCCATCAAATATAAATTGAAGTGTTTTCATATAAGCCTCCACTTGTAGATAAATGAAGTAGTACACGGTTATTTAAAGACAGGAGTTTAAAACAGCAATGTCAACTGGAAAGAAAAAAAGTAAGATAATAGATATGTCTTTAAATGGAATAAAAAGAATAATAAAACTCCTAAATGTGATCAATTTATTTATTTATTTATTATTATTTTTTTAATTTTTATTTATTTATGATAGTCAAAGACAGAGAGAGAGAGGCAGAGACACAGGCAGAGGGAGAAGCAGGCTCCATGCACCGGGAGCCGATGTGGGACTCGATCCCGGGTCTCCAGGATCGTGCCCTGGGCCAAAGGCAGGCGCCAAACCGCTGCGCCACCCAGGGATCCCTAATCAATTTAAAGATTAGACTGATTACAACATATTATTTTGTAATTATTAACTAAGAAGATATTAAAAATAAAACCAGGATTGAACATTATCTGTACTTGGACCCAAACCACCTCTCTTTATGTGCAGTCTGGGGTGAGAATTCTGCTATTCTCTGACTACCTCACTTTTTTAATACTAATTTAATCCAGTTCAGAAGTGTGTGAATCTTGCTGTATTGGAAATGGGTGTTTGGAAATAAGTTTTTGCTATCCTGCAAAAAGTTTCCCTTGAAACTTCAGGAATTGTGTTGATGATAGCAATGCTATTCAGTGGGAGCTCTTTGAATAGTACTTCCAAATGGAGGATAGTTTGTTTGATATTCTGAGGCCTGGGTCTTTGGAGTAGCTGGGGCTATATAGCTCCCTATTCTGTGTCTCTAGCAGCTGCATTTGAAGAGTAGGGAATGGTGCCCATTTACTGTTTCCCTTGCCCGGGGTTCCATTGCTTCTGGTCACCCTAGGTGATGCCTTTTTTTTCTTTTTTAGGATAAAAAAATTTTATTTGTTTGACAGAGAGAGTGAGAGAGAAAGTACAAGCAGGGGAAGCAGTAGAGGGATAGGAAGAAGCAGGCTCCCCGAGTAGGAAGCCCAATGCGGACTTGATCCCAGGACCTTGGGATCATGACCTGAGCAGAAGGTGGAGACTTAACTGACTGAGTTGCCCAGGTACCTCATAGGTGATGCCTTCTTGTAATTGAATTAACTTTTCAGTACCTACATGGAATACCTCATGCTTGGTCCTTCCTCAGCTTTACAGTGGCTTGTCCTCACAAGTCAGCTTTCTCTTCCAGATCATTTGCCTTTTATTTTCATGTCTTGTGGCAGTACTGTAGGGTGATATGTTCCTACCTCATCCTGAAAGCCAATGACAGGGACACATCTTTTGGATCACCAAAATACAAGGAAAGTCTTATTATAAGTTTTTTATTCTATGGAATCTATTTTTTTAGCTCATGGATGATGATCCAGTGGTTGGAATTTGGAAACCAGTGAACTTGAAATAATACATATACCAAAAACTTTCCTAAGTAAAAAAAATATACAACTAGTTTTCCTGAAAGCATTCTTGCTCTACAATATTTTCCTTTTAAAATCTTTAATAATTGCACATTACCTATTACTGAGATATGGAGTGAACTTTGTACCATGTTCCTTGCTCCTGTTGTTTTCTGGAATGTTCTTTTCCCATTCTTTCACCTCCTCTAATGCATGCATGCATGTGCACGCATGTACACACACACACTCCCTCTTTCTGTCCCTCCTTCCTTTTGTTTCCTGAAGGTTCCACCTATTCTTTAAGACCATTTCATTCTCTACTTTCTTTGTGAAGCTTTTCTGTATTTCCTTAGGTAATTGTTAACTCTATTTTTCTTTTTTTTTATATTTATAGCATGTTTACTTATGTTAGAAGCTAAGAACAACCCAAAAGTCTTTCTTAATTTAAAGAAAGTAGAAAACATCAATCAATAGAATGCTATAAAAAGTCATGCTTTCAATGCACACATCAAACCATGGGAACCTCAAGGACGTGATGTTGAGTGAAGGTCTGAACTCTCAAAGATTACAGAGGCCGTGTATTTTTCTTCCAACCTTTATAGATTGGTTGGTTCCTCTCTTATGGTGCTTCTTTGTCTTTACTTATGTTGGTGGTTTTCTTTATTAGGTCATAAGCTATTTGGAGGCAGGAATTGGACTTATGATCCTTATATTACTTAAGATCTGGATGAATGCCTTGCACATAATAGGTAGTCAGTAAATGGTTATTGGATTAAAATGAATGAACTCCTCTTAGTGGCAGTGGAGGCCTTGCTGACAATGACCTGAAATTCTCCCAAAAAGGTTATGCAGTGTACTTGGCTGTGTAGTCTTCACTTGTATGTGGTAAAATGAGAAAATAAAGGTAAGATAGTGAGTTTTCCATAAAGCTAAGTATATTCAACTTCTAGGAAAGTCTTTTTGTGTTGCTATCCTTCATGCCTGTTGAGAATTAAAATGTCTCCTTTCTTTTGTGGCAGTTGGTTAGTTTGTTGGAAGAATAAAGCTTTAGAAACCATGTATTAGTCTCTCATTTTTTTTTTCATTTCTTTCTTATTTTTTGTTGGTCAGTGATATCTGAAGTTTTAGGAACTTGTGATCTAGACTGTGTATTCCAAGATCAACAAGCAAACAAAAGGGTTGAGGGATTCTGGTGAAACTAGATATGGTGAAAAAATGATGAACTAAAATACAGGAGAAGTAGTGGTAGCACTAGGATTCTCACAGTTAGTTGTGTGACATCAGTCACATCCTGCATAGTGAGGATAAACACGGCTAAGATTACCTTTCAAGGTAATAGTGAGACCCAAGTAGGTAATCAAGTTATGCAATAGTTTTGTTTTCAGTGTAATCTACAAGGAAGGGATTGTATTAGTTACCGATAGTGCTCCTTTCTATCTTTAGTGTCAGCTGTACTTCCTTTAGAGCCTTCTATAACCCAGAGAAAGTCCATGTCTTTCCTAGAATCAGAATTACAAATTGTTATTCTTTTGGTGACAGTGATTTGATTATATATCATAAACTGTCCAGCAGGATTTTTATTGTCAGTTTAAAATGAAATAATAGTGTCAGCATCAGAACGCCAGTGGTAGATATTTGTATAAATGATTCCAGCTGAGAAGATATACGAACACTATTTCATTTTTTTGGTATGCTCTGGTAGGGTGAGAGGTAAACTTTAAGTCTAAAGCATCCTTATGAGGATATTCTATATGAAGGATTATTTCTGTAATGCAAAATTGCCTTTCACTTTGCATGAATCACATTGAATCAAATGAAAGTGATTGTATTAATTCCTTACGTGATTGCACATCCACTCTAAGAAGACATGTTGCCAAAATACTGCATTGTAGAAATACTCATAAAATCCCAGTGTGGAGTAGGGTTAGAGTGGGAAGGGCAGTTGATCTCAGCTAGATGTTAGGAAAAGGGCAATAAAATAAATTCATACTAAGATGCCATTGCCAATAACTGACAATAGGTTAGGCATCTCAAATTCTGTTTTAAGTCCAAAGACTGAACTGGCCAATATTGGGCTCACAGGAAAGATTTTGATAGGGATCTTTCCTGAGCCCTCTGAAGTCATCCACCAGAGACTAACTTAATCCTACTTGAATTGTAGTCTTTCTTCCTGAATTAAGATCTGAACGGATCACTGAACAATAAAGACACTGCTCTGAATCTAAAGTAACTCTTGTTTGTAGAAGATCCCTAAATTGGAAGATTAGTGGAAATCCAATCTAATTTACCAGTAAAGACAAAATATGAACCCTTGCTGGATTTAAAAACAGTAGTTTTGACATGGGGTCCTGGTCTATGTCAATTTAAAATGGATAAAAGAAGATCAAAAGGAACAGAAATGAGATGAAGAATAGGGAATTGATGGTTTTGAATATGTGCCAAGTCCATAATTATTATTTATCAAGCATATATTGAACACAGCGTAGGACACTAGGGTTTCAAAAGTGAAAGACATGGTCCCTGAACTAGGAAACTTGCTCTCCAAGGAGTAGGTCTGCAACCAGATACTTATCTTCTAAATATGTGATACATGCTATGATAAAAGTAAGGACAAGGTATTCTAAGAGTTCAAAGTAGTTCCTAGTTTAGACTCGGAGTGGCAAGATACAGGAAAATATTTGGGAAAGCTCTTATTTGGTACGCTGAGTTTTAGAGGCTGAATAAAGGTTAACTAGAGGAATAAAAAAAAAGATCTCTTCTACGATCTCCTTCTTTATCTTAATTGAAAAGTCATTAACTCTGAATTAGTCCCTTTATTTGTTTTTTAAAGTATTTTCTAAGTTCACAAGCATATTGCAGGATAAATTAAAGGTTGGAAAATCAACTGGAGCAAAAAATATAAAGCATTCATATTCCTTTTGAATGTCCAACTGTGTGCATTTTGGTAATTATAGGCTCAGTTACTCATGTGTACATTTCTACCAGTACCACAAACAATGGGCAAAGGAGAAGAGCACAGTAAGCTCAGACAGAAACTACTTAAAGTGATTCAGCATTCATTAGCTACAAAAACTCTAAATTAAAACAAGTGAGGTAAATTATGAATGTGGATTCAAGATATTTGTATAGATGTGCAATACAATATCTACTAGGCTTCTCATACCTTATTGGTCCCTAGTAATATGCAAAATAATTATATATATATATATATTAGATTTTATTTATTTATTTATTCATAGAGACACAGAGAGAGAGAGGCAGAGACACAGGCAGAGGGAGAAGCAGGCTCCATGCAGAGAGCCCGACATGGGACTCGATCCAGGGTCTCCAGGATCACGCCCTGGGCTACAGGCGGCGCTAAACCGCTGTGCCACAGGCACTGCCCTGCAAAAGACTTATAAAAACTCCAGAATGAAATTTATGTTTATCTAGAGAATCACTTTTACTGGAAGATTTAGGAAAATATAGTTAATAGTAAAACAGAAATAAGAAACAGTCCATGATAAGTTGAGATAATATTTGTACATATGTCTGTATACACATACATATATTTCCTTTATTTTTTTCATTTAGGAAGAATAATTTGAAAAAAAATCCAAAAGACTAAAAGACACAAGGGAATGACAAAACTATCAGGTATTAGACAGCCTTTATCTTTTTTGAATTTCCTTTCCTTCATTGTTTATAAATATGTTCAAAATGCTGTTAGATCCAGGGTACAAATACTGAGTCATAACTCATCTCTGTCTCCTTGTAATTGCTGCATTTTAAAGTTTTTTTTTTTTTTTTTTTTTTTTTTTTTAGCAAAGAACAATTGACTTACTCCCTTCAACTTTCCTTTGGTTGACATTTGCTTTTGCTCTCTCTTTTTTGTCATTTTCAGTCATCACAAAGGCTGATGAAAAAGGTATGAAAGAAATAAAGCAAGACTGTTCACCAGGTGTCACTCAAAAGACTAACTCTTGGCCTAAATTTTTTGTTTTTGGGTAGATTACGACATACATAACTTTGAAATGACCCTGAATACATCTGGGGTTTTCTTATTTATTTATTTATTTATTTATTTATTTATTTATTTATGATAGTCACAGAGAGAGAGAGAGGCAGAGACACAGGCAGAGGGAGAAGCAGGCTCCATGCACCAGGAGCCTGACGTGGGATTCGATCCCGGGTCTCCAGGATCGCGCCCTGGGCCAAAGGCAGGCGCCAAACCGCTGCGCCACCCAGGGATCCCCATCTGGGGTTTTCTAAGGAATAAAATAACAAAGCTAGGATAGCCAAGGCACAATCTTTGACCCAGAAGCAACATGTTCTATTGTGCAGATTGACAAAAGCTTTATAGAGGCATGGGGCTGAAAGCAGAGTACTATCATGCAGTCTTGCTTCTCCCCACATTTGTGTTTCTAAGTGTATTCCGTTTGGCTCTGATAACCAATGGCAAATATGTTTCCTATAAAGTATGCAGAATTGGTGATGTCAGAGTTGAGCAGTTCTTCTTGGCTGGCACCATTTGCCAATGATATCTCTCCTTTCCTATCTTGTCCTGCATCTTAAAAAAAAGAATAAAAATAAGTAACAGGGCATATAAATATCTACTTATTACAAAGAAATCTGCCTTCCTTCTCCTTCAAACCAAATATAAATACAAATTCAAGTGTGGAAGGATAAATCTAGCTGTGTATTTTCCCAAAGCAATGCCCTGACAATGATTGTTTAAAATTACACCAGCAATGGATGAATCACTAAGTTCTACACTCTGAAACTAATTTTACAATGTATGTTAACTAACTGGAATTTAAATAAAAACTTGAAAAAAATTACACTGACAGTGAACATTAAGTGAAATTAAGAAAATAACTCCACTTAATGTAGTATCATAAATTGTTAGACTTATTCTTAAGTATTGTGCTAAGAAGTGTAAGAATTGTACATGGAAAACTATAAGACATTGTTGAAAGAAATGAACAAAAACCTAAATAAACATAAAATTGTCCCATGATCTTGGATTGGAAGACAATATTTTTAAGATGGTAATTCTCCCCAAGTTAATCTACAAATTCAACACAATTTCTTTTAAAACCTTAGCTGATGTTTTTTTGCAGAAATTGACAAGTTGTACTTAAAATTCATATAGAAATCCAAGAGACTCAGAATTCCTAGATAATCTTGGGAAAGAACAAAAATGTTGGAAGATTCAACTTCCTAACTTCAAAACTTAACTATAATCATAGAAGAAAATGTTAGTAAATTTTCATGACTTTGAGTTAGGCCCTTGTCTCTTAAAGCACAAGCAATGAAAACAAAATAGAAGAATGGGACTTTAAATATTGCAAATATATTTGCTTCAAATTATGCCATCAATAAAGTGAAAATACAGCACAAAGGATGGGAAAAATGTAGAAATCATATATACTAAGATTAGTGTCTAGAATATATAAAGAACTCCTACAATTCAACAATAAGAAAGATAACCAAGTTTAAAAACAGGCAAAGAATTTGTATAGATTCTACCTGAAAGAAAATACATGGTTCACAAACATATGAAAAGATATTCAATATTGTTAGTCACTAGGGAAGAACAAATTAAAGCTACTACAATAGAATGCCATTTCAAAGCACTAGGACTACTAAGGTTAAAAAGATAATAAAGTGTTGACAAAGATGTGGAGAAAATGGAATCTTCATACATTGCTACTGAGATTATGAAATGGCTAATGCCACTTCAGAAAACAGTTTGGAAGTTCCTAAAAATATTAAACCTACATTTATCATATAATCCAGCAATTCCATTACTAGATACACACTGGAGAGAATTAAAATGTATATCCATTTAAAATCTTAAGAGTGTTCATAGCAGTGTTATTCATAATAACCAACAACTAATTGTCCAATTGATGAATGGATAAATAAAATTTGGTATATCTATACAATGGAATATTATTAGGTAATAAAAAGGAACATACTGATATATGCTACAACATGGATGAGCCTTAGAAACCTTATGCTAAGTGAAAGAAGAAAGTCACAGAAGGCCATATATTGTATGACTCCATTAGTAGAGTCAGAAGATAGATTAGTAGTTACCAGGGGCTGGAGGATGTAAGAATCTGCTAATGGATGGAAGGATTATTTTGAGGCTAATGAAAATATTCTAAAATTACTTGTAAATCTACTAAAAACGATTGAATTGTAGACATATAAAAGTGTTTTGGAATTAAAAGCACATTAAAAGTTTTATGGAATGTAAATTATACCTCAATGAAGCTCTTATAAAACATATAACAGAGAAGGTTATAAAACAGAATGAAATTAGGATAAAATTACATATTGTTCTTTTTTGTAAAAGTTTACAAATTCATTTATATTCCTTTTTTCATTTTGATACTTTTGATACTGATCCTCCTAGGGGGCCTGTGAGTTTGAACCACATGTGTTACAGAAAAAGAAACCTGCACAAAATGTTTTACTTGTCATATTGCAAATTTGCTTAGTTCTATAGGTAAAGCTATGTTTCATAAATCACTAGCCTCCATTAAAACACATAATTTTGTGTCTCATGAATCTTTTATTCTGTCTAATAAAACTTAAAGTATACATTCTAATTTTAAAACGCTAAAATGGAGCTTAATTATATCATTTATAAGGACACTGAAGGCCAGAAGAATTAAACTCCAACATTGAAGGACATGATCAATGAATGGATCTGGATCTAGATGCAGGATATTGTCTCAAGTCTAGTGAAAAGATCTAAATTTGAGTCTCTAAGCTATCGCTTACTAGCTCCCCATTTGTAACACTGACCTAAACACTTATGAAAATTTATTTGTTCAAATAAAAGTACAGATATTGGTTCACATTAGAGAACTTCTAAATCTTTTAAAAGGGGAATTGTAACATTAAATTTTAAAATGACATATACTTCTCATCATGCTAATACACCATAGATATCAATTTCTCCTAATTTGTTTGAAACCTAGTACTATCACTTTTTAGCTAAATGATTTTTTTTAATTTTAGGAAATGATAATTTGTCATTTCAAATCCTACTGTATTAGCACTTCATTTTACAGTTTTCTTTGGTTTACAGTTATGAGGTCATGTTACAGATGAGCCAAGACATAATGAGGTTATAAACAGATATTTATTCCTTAGAGGATAGCTTATTTTGAATTTAAATATCATTGAACATCATAGATCCAACATTCACAAATTAAATTCTTAGATCCTTACTGTGAAAGAATAACACATTGGCCTAAAGCCTCCCTAACACAATAACATTTATTCCATCAGTGTGTTAATTTCAAGCTTTATTAGTTTAAGAAAAAGCATTAACATTCATATGACAATGCTTCAGCTATGAAAGAAAAAAGCAGGTTGGTTTTCTCTGCAAGTCAGCAAAACTTCACTTGAAGTCTTGACATGGACTTCACTAATAGAGCTACTTTATGATAAAGATGCATCTATCAACAAAAAGAAACATCCTATCCATAATTTATATGCTTAAGATGAAATGTACTTTGGAAGCACATGAAAGAAGACAAAATACATTGTGACTGAAAATATATTAGGTACTAGAAAGCTACTATGATGATGCAGGAGGCATGAAGGCGAATTACTTCATTCTGAAGGGTTCTACTTCCAGGGTTAGAAGAAGTGTTAGTAGAGCCGTGACATTGTCAAGTGGTGTGCCTGTATGTATATTCTCAGATGCCCAATAGGAAAGAAATGTGTATGTGTATGCATATGCATGTCATTGAATATTAGACATGTTAAATATTAAAAATGTTAATTTTAAACATTCATATTAAAAAATGAAAGCACAACAACGGTTTCCAAAGAAATTATATTTAGAATATATTTAGAAATTATATTTAGAAATACTCTAAAAAAAAAAGAAATACTCTCATATTTATGCATATCTTAGTTGAAAAGCCCTTATACTTTTCCTAAATAAATGATATAGTGGATGCTTACTGAGTACACCAAAGATGTTAGACATTAAATACTTTCGCTATAAGATATTGCAATCAACTGTTTTGACTTTCTTCTTTTTTCAAGCATAATCTTGCTTGTGTTCAATCAAATCAATATAGTTAGCCAATTCTTTCGATACTCTTCATTGTCATGGAAGTAATGTTTCATTTTAGAGTTTTTAACTTACACCTCTCATTTGCTTTCTTCTCAAATGCACAGAGATGATATAATTCCTTCAAAGTTCGTGTGTTGAATGAGTATATACCGAGAGTGGTTTCCTTGGAAACACTAAATATGAAAGCCTTTCTATCTGCCTGCTTATCAACTAGTAGATTGACAGCTGTTTCTTTGTAGAAATTGTCAGTTTATTTCAGAAACTCTGCACATTAATAGTAAAATGCACAGAAATCAGAATTGCTTCACCAGATACAGTAATGAGGAAGAGGAAACTTGATGTGCTCTGCAGATAGAATAAAGCATTTGTTTTAAAACCTCATGAATTTTACACTGGCATATGAACTTTTTCTTGGTCTCTTCATAAGGGATTTGCATTAATTTAGATGGATTGATGAAATAAAATTATTTTCCATTCATTTTTGTCTCTTACCATCATTGGTGAACTATAAAATGAGATTTTTACTGATGCTTTTTAAAATTGGGCTCTTACTGAAATAAAGTACAATCACAATTCATGCTTATACAAAGATAGGTTATACTTCCTGAGTTCTTATGAATTTGTTGATAGATTAAAATCAATACAAAATTATTTTATCCTTTCTTTACTCATTTCTTAGAAAAAACACACATGATATAAGTGACATTAGCAAACTAGATAGATCCCCTAGTGTTTGTGATAGTATTTGCATAGGATTCTTAAGTTAATTTTGTAGATTTGATTCTAGCTTTTTCCCTTTATCCATCTTTATTATAAGCTATTGGCCAGACCTTATTCCTTAATGAAAGAAAGTGTCTATAAAATAAATGAATATGTCACTTTAGAAAAAATTTAATGTCAAGTGAGATAGTGTCCATATAATACAAAATAATATATAACTTCAATAAACACCTAAAAATGCCAAATCAGTTAATGAAGAAGGAATCTTCACAAAAAGCTCTTAACAATCTATATATTCATGTTTCATCAGTCTAAAGTGGGAGATAAACCAAAACTCTGTTCCAGATTTAAAGACTGGTACAAATGACAATGAGGGCTTGGCTATTAAAAATTTTAAAGAGTGGCATTTAGTGGATTTTGGTCAATGTACATCCTTTCATTTTGGTATCTTTTCATTTTACTAGCCTCCATTATGAACAGCTCTTTAAGCTGAAGTTATGCAGACCCTATAAGGTCATTTCACCCAAGAATGATTTATCTCTCCAATTTATTCTCTATAAATTCATAAAACACATACTTTCTTTTTTTAAAGTATTTTATTTGTTTATTCATGAGAGACACACAGAGGCAGAGGGAGAAGCAGGCTCCCTGTGGGGAGCCTGATGCAGGACTTGATCCCAGGACCCTGGGATCACACCCTGAGCCAAAGGCAGACACTCAACCACTGAGCCACCCAGGCATCCCAAATATATACTTTCTTGACAGAGATTTCCCCCCCTAAATTTGAAGACTATTTTCTTTAATATTCCTTCCCACCAATTGAGCACACTGGCATACACTGTTCTCTGCCAAACCTGGCCAGAACTAAGTACCATCTGTTTTGTATTCAAAGTTCTTAATTGCCTTTTTAACCAGTTATGAAAATATCCTTCCATCCAGGAATCCTGGGTGGTTTATGAAGCCCACCCTTGAGTCTGTTTACTTTCTCCTTAACACTCATTTCTAATATCTCTTTAGCTTTGGTAATGGGATCATTGAGGGACCTAGATGTGGGACCTAGAAGCTAAGCAGCTTTAGGCAGAAGGGGAAGAGGAGTGGTGCCTATAGTCTGAGTTTTGTGAGATATTCAGTGGAACTGGGATGATCTAGCTTACAAGCACAACATAATACTGCATTCAATCACCACTAAATGGGGAGGTTTTCTCAGCCTACTGCATACACAATCCAGGCAGATCCTGGTTCACACCTGACATTTCTGTGGCTCTATGCTACTCCTTCCCCATCATCCCTTATGGAGTTCACCAAAGTTTGCATTGCCAGGCAGTCACAGTACCAATAATATTATAATCACTACAAGATGTTGGAGCCTCCCTCTAAACCTGGGGCTTGCCTTTTCATAGTAAACTAGCACAGTCTCTCCCTACTCTAGAGCTGGTGCCTTAAATCCATTCTCTCCTTGTGTCCTTTGGTCAGATGTTTCTTCTATGCTGGGAAAGGGCCTGAGACCCTAACTGTGAATCAGTACAATAGCCAACAAATTTGGAATATGGCCTAGCATCTGTGACAGAAAGACGAGGGGGGGCTTATCCAGTCATACTATTCTCTCCCATCCCCTGGATGTGTTCTTGGCTATAGCATTGTTCACCACATTATCTAGCCCATGTTAGTTGTTTTTTTCTTTATTGCAACATATTTGACATATAACATTAATTTCAGGAATACAGCATAACAAGTTGATGTATGTATATATATTGCAAAATTATTGCCACAGTAAGTTAACACTATTGTCATACATAGTTACAATTTTTTTTTCTTTCTGATGAGAACTTTTAAGATCTACCATCTTAGCAACTTTCAAATACAGAATATAATATATTAGCTACAGTTATCATACTGTCCATAACCTCCTCAGGACTTATTTTATAACTAAAAGTTTGTGCCTTTTGATCACTTTCCCCTGTTTTACTCTCCTATCCTCTACATATGGCTATCACCAATGTCTTCTCTGCATCTGAATTGTGTGTTTTTCCTTCATTTTTTATTTCACATATAGTGAGATCATGTGGTATTTATCTTTCTCTGTATGACTTATTTCACTTAGCATAATGCCCTCAGAGTCCATCCATGTTGTCACAAATGGCAAGATTTCCTTTTTTTTTTTTTAAATAATGGCATAATAGCCTGTTATGTGTCTGTGTGAGCACAGATGTGCCACTGATGGACACTTAGATCTTTTCCATATCTTGGCTATTGAACATAAAGCTGCAATGAACAGGAGGGTGCAGATATCTTTTTGAGTTAGTATTTTTGTTTCCATTGGATACATACTCAGAAGTAGAATTGCTGGATAATATGGTAGTTCTTTGAGAAACCTCCATACTGTCTTCCGGAGCTACATTAATTTACATTCCCACCAACAATGTTTTCCTGTTACTTATTCTCTATATTGTTACCAAAATTTATTTGTTTCTTCCTTTTTTTCTTTTCTTTCTTTTCATTTCTCTCTCTTCTTCTTTTCTTCTTCCTTTTTTTTTTTTTGATAATAGCCATTCTCACAGGTGTGAGGTGATATCTCACTCTGCATTTCCCTGATGATTAGTGATGTTGAGTACCTTTTTGAGTACCTGTTGGCCACCTGTATATCTTCTTAGAAAAAAGTATCTATTAAGATACTCTGCTCAGTTTTTAATCAGATGCTTATTTTTTGGATATTGAGTTGTATGAGTTCTTTATGTACTTTGGATATTAGCCCCTTAACAGATATACGATTTGTGAATATTTTCTCCCATTCAGTAGGTTGTCTTCTTACTTTGTTGATGGTTTCCTTTGTGGTGAAGAAGCTTTTTAGTTTGATGTAGTCCCATTTGTTTATTTTTGTTTTTGTTGCCTTTGCTTTGGTGTCAAATCCAAAATATCATTGCCAAGACCAGTGTCAAGGAATGAGGCACAGGGAGAGTGCAAAGATAGAACCCTCCCTCCAAGGTCTCTGGAAAAGATTAGAGTTGGCCCTTAGATTTGTGTTTAATTAGAAGCCTGCCCCTCAGGAACCAGCTGTGAAGATAAGATAATAAGCCCCTTTCACAGAAAAATTGGGCATTTTAATCTGCTGCCTCCCTGCTGTGGGAGGTGGTTAGTTAAGAATGCTTTCTCCATTTACTATAGTCCTGTGGGACATGTGAATGCAGACTCTGCCACCAGAGTCAGCCAGTCAAGGGGCATCCCCTGGGTGGCAGTTGTAGAAACAAGGGCACCTGAAGTGTGTATAAGCTCCTTTCCAGGAGATACCAGTGATCTGGTGTGAGGCAGAGGGAAAGAACAAAGATGGTACCGGCTGGTCTCTGTCTTTGAAGAGTATTTCAGTAGGCCCCTGTATGTGTGCTAAGTTAGATGCCTTGTTCCTCAGGCCTGAACTTTAAGATAAGCAAATGCACCTCTTTCATAGACTGTATGTTTCATTCAGCTGCTTCTACACTGAGCTCTGGGAGCTAGCCAGGTGAGTTTCTTGTCCTCTACGAACTATTTCTCAGATTACAATAGCTTTGTCGGTCTCACGGATGTAAGCTCATTGGCTTTCAAAGTTAGATGTTTTGGGGGCTCACTTCTCAGGCCTAGACCTCAAAAGTTGGTGTTTCAGACTTGGGGTTCAAACCCTTCACTTTTCCAGGAGCAGCTTAGAATTTTGAGTTCTCTCCAGATAGTGGGTTGCCACACTGGGAGTAGGGTTTACAATGAGATTATATTTCTTCCTCTGCTACCCATTTTGTTGCGTATTGCTCAGAAATTGCTCAGCTACTTTTGGAGTTTCCTTCAGAGGAAAGTGTTCCTTATGTAGTTCCTTATGTTGGTGTGTTCATGAGGGAGGTTAGTTCAAGTTCCTCTTACATTGCCATCTTGAAATGGAACCCATATTAGTTTGGGTTACCTGTTAGTTCCAACTGGAGTGAGAAATTAGTTGGAATTGTGGTCCAAGAGTGAACCTGGGAGGGAGATTGCCACTGCTTCTGAGAACTCCTATCCAGAATGTTCTAAGAAGAGAAACCAGAAAGCAAAAAGGATAGTGAACCTATGGCTTGAAGGCGTGATGTTCTGGGCTGCCAGATCCCTGCGCATTTGGTATGAATCTCACTGTAACTGAAGAATTCTATGGGCTTGCTTATATCCATAGTCATCCCTACATCCAGAACCTATCCCCAAGCCTTCAAAACAGGCTTGCCATACTTAGGCTTGGGTGTTCCTGCTTACACCCTTCTGAAAAATCCATCAAGACGTTCACAGTTTAGTAGCCTTGAGATGATGTGTAATGGCATAAGGGAGGGATTTGGCAGAGCTGCCAAATCTTGTCTTTAGAGGCGACTTCTTAAATAACCTGTCTTCTTAGAAGTTTTCCCTTAGAATCCACAGATCAAGTGATTCTGATCCTAGTGGTAGTCAGATATCCCGGAAGCTTGGTGGTCTCATTCTTATTTCAGTCCTTTCTTGTTCTATACTTATTCCTGTTGACTGTAATAAGAGCAGGGCCAGATCAGATCATCAATTTCATGTTTGAGAAATGACAACAATAATATATGGGATTTGGCTTATGTCTCTTTTAGTTTGGTTTATTCTTATACCTAAACTAGAAGAAGATATGGATAAAATATACTTCAAGAGTATAAGATCTCATTATTTCCCTTTGCTTTTCTTGAAGTTTGTACATCTAGAGTTTCATGGTCTCTGAGAAACTTGTGCAGAGTGAGCTATCTGCCAAACCAGTTGAATTTGATGTCTTTCATACTATTTTAGGTCAGAGTGAGGTATGCACCACTTGTTTCTACCTATTACCATTTAAGGGAATTCAGATATGTTGTTCTAAGTTATATTTCTTTCTATATTATCAGGCCTACACAAGATTTAGTGCAGCCAGCCTGGCCATGGCTTATCCCACATGACCACCTTAGACTAGTCTTTGGAATGTGAGATCAAAGGAATTGCTTTGAGATACATTAGGACTACCTTCGGAGCTGGGTTGATCAGTTGTACTTGAAGCATCATACCTCAGCATCTTAAAGTACTTGAAGTACTCCAGCTATGCTGGAGATAAAGGGATTCTTGATAAAATCAGGAAAGGAAGAATTCTGAAAGGCAATCAAATGAGCAGCAAGGAACCTTGCTTGAGGAGGAGGGGTGCTGATGCTTGTTTTAAGGCTCAAGATTTTCACCCACATCCATTCTGGCTGTGAAGTTCAAGTGCTCCACCAAATTTCACTCATTCTTCTGGTTTATTCTTCTCCAGAATAAGTAGGAAAACAGTGTTCACTCTTTTTAGTTGTAGTATTCTAAAGATTCCTTATGCCTTTAGGGTCACAAATAAGGGAAGCATCTCTTCTACTTTTATAAATACACTTTTATTCAGAAGGTTGGGTCAGGATGGGTTTGTGATCAACATCATTCAAGTTTTACCAGCTTGGTTATATTTATAAAAGATACAGTGCATTAGTAATGCCATAATATTTATATTTGCTATATCATATACATATGTTCTTTATGTATCATTTCAACCATATACAATAGATGTTTTCTTTAAAAGAAGTATCTATTTTATATGAATTTATGCTTTAAAGAAAATTAAAGTATACAGATACATGTATACATGTCACTACACATTCACACAAAACATACCAGGACTTAATAAGAATTAAAAAGATGTAGCAATCTTTTTTTTTTTAAGATTTTATTTATTTATTCGTGAAACAGACACATACACACACAGAAAGAGAGAGAGAGAGTGTGTGTCAGAGACACAGGCAGAGGGAGAAGCAGGCTCCATGCAGGGAGCCCGATGTGAGACTTGATTCCAGGCCTCCAGGATTCCAGTTCTCCAGGATTATGCCCTGGGCCGAATGTGGCGCTAAACTGCTGAGCCACCCGGGCTGCCCAGAAGACAGCAATCTTAAAGGCATTTACTATACTTTGAAATGTAATACATTTGTTTTCTTATAATTTTGGATTAATGGGACTCTACATTTATGAAAAAAATTTATGTGTTTTCTAAGTTATATATTTATTTTCTTAACAAATGAAATGATGGCCAATGGTAGGTAGGAATGACTAGAAAGAATTGAGCATAGCTTAGTAAAAGTGGGATAGATAATAGAGGCTTTGATGATGAAAAGTATAAGTGAAAAGCATTTTCTGGGCAGCCCGGGTGGCTCAGCGGTTTAGCACAGCCTTCCGCCCAGGGTGTGATCCTGGAAACCTGGGATCGAGTCCCACGTTGGGCTCCCTGCATGGAGCCTGTTTCTCCCTCTGCCTGTGTCTCTGCCTGTTTCTCTCTCTTCTCTCTGTGTTTCTCATGAATATGTAAATAAAATCTTAAAAAAAAAAAGAAAAGTATTTTCAAGTGTTTTTTGCTCTTTTGTTACTTGCCATCTACTTCCTTCTCAGCTATATGTATTTTTTAATTTTTTTATAGTATTTTTTTTCCAAGTGGAAAACTTTGGTTGCTGGGGTAAAAAGATTCCTATTATTGTAGATAGTATTAAAATGGATTATTATAATCCTTGACTTTTATTATAGGTATCTTTGTGGAAGCAAATGGAAATAAAAGGATTTGACATTTGTAGAAACCAAATACCTGAAATGACTAACAAATTCTACTGTTTGCAAACTTGAACTGAAGCTGAAACCAATCTTTTTTTTTTTTTTTTGGCTTAACTAACTATTCTCTTCTACTCAAAATTTCTTGCGTTCATCTTTTATGAGCTGGATTATAAAATTCTTCATCTATGATTTGGTACTCTGCCTGTGGTTTTGTAGTGAAATCAGATTTTCTCTCATTTAGGTACAGTCATACTCTGTGAGCCGGTTCAAAGAAGCAAACATTGAAGCCATAAAGACTGAGCATAGAGACAGAATGGGTTTACTATTATAAACAACAAAACTCACTCGAAAGCATCGTTGGCATTTAATAACATATACTACTTTACTGCAAAGTAATTATGCATAAGGAGTATATAGTTTAGGAATATGACTTGCCAATGCTTCTGAGAACCCCTACCCAGTTTAAAAGTGTTTAAACTTTAGTTTAAAACTAAAACTCTAGTTTTAAATAATTCAATTTAGAATTCTTTTTTTTTTAATTTCTAGGTCATTTATGTGTAAAAATAATACTGTTAAAAATTGTGTTTGATTCAATGTACTGCTAATCAATTTTCTCCTATCTCACTCTATTTCATGTGTCTCTCTGGTCTCATGTTTTTCCACTCTTATGTCCTGGTTGGTTTTCCTCTCCTTTTGACACTGTGCTCTCCCCTTAGCAGCATTCTGAGCCTCTTCTGTCCAGTGAGGTTCCTGAGTATAGCTGCTCTCAACTCTACACTCAACATATCAAAAAGCATAGGAGGTGTTCTGTGAGCTGGGCTTAAGACAGGAGAGAGGCCAGGAGTGGGGTCAATTGGCTGTGGATGGCCAGCCCAAGGATGCCCAGCACAACGGGTACAATTTGTGGCAGAGGAATCAAAACCTGGGAAGGGTGGCACAACTTGAGCTAGATTTAGGGGCAGGACAGCCAAACAGTGGTTGTTTAGAAAACCATATAAAAAGGAATCTGAAATAACACTAAAATGAAACAGAACTGTTTAAGCCAACTTTCCATATGTAACTCCTTATATAACTGGAAAATGTATTTGGCCACACTCCTGCCAAAGTAGACAGTGCCCTTAAATGGAAAGGAAGAGAAAAAAGCATTCTCACAGTGCTGATACATAGGCTAATTGTTTTTTGCAACCTACTTGCAGTCTGCCAAAGTCAGAAGCTGTAGTCTGCCCTAACTCTGAGCTAGAATAACATCTGGTCTACTGTAGTTTATTTGGAATGGATGATTTTAATAAAATTTAATCTAAATCTAATTTCTCTCTAATATGCTTCTCAGTGAGCAGTCTGGTCCATACCTCTGCAAAAGAAAACTGAAAAGGGAAAAAGAACTACAGAAAAATAGCAAATGCTTTGTTGAGGGTTCCCCCCACCCACCCACCGACTCCATAACCTGGATTCTCCTTAACTAGTGAAGAAGACCTGGAGAGCAAATTTGTTTTTATACACTATTTTTGTTAACGCGAAAATCGGCCACCTTCTACTCCCTAACAATGTGAAACACACACATTGGTATGTAATTTTAAAGTAGTGCCTGCACATATTTATGAAACCAAGAGTGAGGAAAGTCAGGTCTTAGTGATAGCTGGGAGGAGAATATGAGTGTTGGCATAGCTGAAATCTAGGCATTCTTTGCCATAGACAGAGAATGAACAAGTGGCGGTGCACCACTTGAAAGGGATTGGTTTCATTTTTTCTTATTTTCTATAACTTCCAGATGTTGGAAGTGATTGGTGGTGTGGCAGCAAATGAAACAAGACCAAGAAATTGTATTTAGAGAAGGAGGTTTGCAACTGGCAAGCAGATAAAGGAGAAAGAAGAATCAAACATTATGTAAACTGCATTTTTAATTATTATAGTTCATAAAAACAAGCATATTATAAATCCACCAACTTATAAACAATATTAGTCCATGAGGGTAGATACTAGAACTATTGAACTAGTGCAAGCTACATCAGATTTGTGGGACAAGATGAAACACAGGAAAATGAACTGAAAGTTCACAATTGAGATTGATTGTAAAAATAAAGATGTGGGGAAATTATATGTAAAGGCCACAATTTTGCAATGTGGTTTCAATAGATTTTAGTTTTGCTTTTCAAGAAGATAGACTTTCCGTATTAGTCAAGAACTGTGTAATGATTACTTATCAGGTGCCAGGTGTTGTTTAAAGAGATTACATTGACCCAGGTTTTCTGGAGTTGATAAGTGATATATGAAGTTAAAATAGGACATACAAGAGGAGGCAGGAGCCTTAGTTAACATGGTTAAGAAAGATATCAATGAGAAGATTAACTGGAGTCACATGGAGTCAAGTTGTACAAAGATTCTGAAAAATAGCGTCCACAACAGAAGAAATGGCAAGATTAGGGGCTATGGAAATGGAAATGATTTTCGTCTATTAAAGGGACAAAAATAAGGAGGGTGTGACTGGAGTGTAGTGAATACAGAGAAGAAATCAGAGTGGTAGGCGAGGGCCAGATTATATATGATTTTAGAAGCCATATTTATTCTCATCACTATGGGATGCCATAGTTGAGTTTTTAGAAATAGAGAAAGTTAGTGATATAAGCCCAGAAAGACACTGTGGAAGATAGATCACTGGGGATTAAGAGTGGGAGACCAGGAGATATGTTAGGAAGTTAATGTGGTATTCCAAGTGAGAGATAAAATAGTTTATATTAAATTGTACCAACAAAAAAGATGAGAAATGGCCCAACTGGGGATGTACCTTTGAAGTAGAGTTAAGAAGAGTTAGTGATTCATTAGCTGATGGGTATAAGAAAAATAAAAAGTACTTAAGGATCAGTCCAAGCTTTTTATATTTGAGCAATCATATGAATGGTGTACCATTTATTGAGAGAGGAAAGGTTTGAGGCTAAGTGCATTTTCCAGGCTAGAATGCATGTTTTTCTTGAGCTTTATTAGGTTACAATGGTGATAACATGTAAGAAGGTAGTTTATGAATCTGGGGCAAAGGTGAATTGACCAGTCAAGAGATATAACTTGGAGGATCATCAGCATAAATATTATTTAAAGCCATTTGATGAAAGTCACCTAAGGAAACATAGTGTCATGAAAAGGGTCAAAGCGAGTCTTTGGGGTCAATCCAACATTTAAAAGTTTGACAAGAAAGAAGGAAGGGGAAAAAAGTCAACTGAGAAGGTGTGAGCAGGGAAGCAGTAGGAAAATCTGGTAAGTGTGATTAGCCAGCAGTACATGAAGATATTCATTAAAGAGAAAAGACTCAAACATGTCAAAAATAGTTAAGAAGTAAAAGATGAAGATGGAATACTAGCCACTGGTGAACTACCTCCTTTTCTCATGTGATAATCTCCCCAGCGTGGGCCTCTCAATCTCCATCTGTTGGTGGAGTCCTGACTCAGTAACAGGGAAGCAATCCTGTCTCTAGATCAATCAGTAATTCATATTATTGGGATCTTATTTAAACTTACTAACTTATTGCCTGATTGTTGGCTTTCTCCTCAGTGACTAGGGTGACCATATGTCCCTGTTTGCTCAGCTAGGTCTCAGATAATGCTTTTTAGTGCTTCATTTTATGACCAAAAGTGTATGATAAGTCATATAATCACCCTATCATCAATCCTATGAGTCTGAAGCACCAGGGGCAAGGACTCAGTTATAGGTAAAATATATTCTGCTTATGTGAAGTTTGGATGAGTTTTTGCTGCTTTTGACTTGCAAAGCAGATGAGTCTTCTGAAAACTGTAGAGATTTGGTGAAATTCCAGATGTAAGTTGATAGTGACAGGTTTGGTCTGATCAGGTCCAGTGAGACAGGCTTTTTCAAACTGCATTTCAGTGAATGGAATTGAGGGTTAAGGAACAATAATAAGGAACAATCTTACATTCATATTGTTCATACACAGGCTCACAAGATAACTCAATTAGGTGTTGTCATTTTGGCTCTCGATTTAGATTGGTTTCAGTGCCTCCCAACATTTTTCATGCCATCGCTCATGTTGAACATGAAAGTGTATTTGCTGTTCAATGGAGTAAACATGATATACCTGGAGGATCCGAGTACCCAGTACATGAGAACATTTACAACCCAGGAATAGGTCATACCATACTACAGGAAAAGCTGCATGAGAGACAGGCTCTTTAGGGGGCTCTTTAGGGGGCAGGTGAACAATTTTACAAGAGGCAAGGGAAATAGCCACTGTGACATAAGACTGAAAACGCCTGGTCATTAGAGAGTGGACTCAATGTTTCCAAGTGGAGCCCCACTGGATTCCATAGTAAAGGTGACTGTACTGCTTAAGAAAGAAACACATTTCAAATTAGAATTAGTGAGTGTCCGCTATCACCATTATACATTTTCCATAGATTGAGAAAAGATAGTAGTGTTTCCACTGCTACTCTCTAAGAGAATAACTTGTATTGGTGGATCCCTACTCCTAACAAGATAAGATAAACAGAGCAGCCTAGGGCTAGGTCTTCCATTTGAGTTTATGTTCATAGCTCTTGGGTTCTTAAAAAGAAACAAACAAAACTGTTATAAACGGACTCCAAATTGACTTTCTACCTATTTTTGAGTTTCTAAGCATTGGCCTCTATGAAACTATTACCCATGATAATGGTTCTATGAACTAGGGTTTGGCTTATTTTATACATTTGGAGGCTCTGGGCCAAAGTTGCAAAAATCTGTATCTTACTAATGCTTTGGATTCTTCAAAGTGAGGCTCAAGAGAAATTTATTGCTGAATAATTCAACAACTTAATTCCTAAAAGACCACACTGATTTCAGTGAAAGAGCTGAAGCTTCAGCTGCTAAAAGAACCCTAACTGTAGCAGGTGAGACTGGATAGAATTAGAGGGTTGAGAGGGGGATAATCATTGAACATTAATTACTTCACAGAAGCAAGATATTTTGGCTTTGGACATCATTTGGGCCTTTAAATTTGAACTTTAACTTGCAAAAAGATTTAATCTTTAGATTGTTTCTCCCAGAAAATTTTATGTTAGAAATTTTATATTCAAATTTTTAGCATCTTTTATGCTAGAGATATTTTATTGTTGGAATCTCTTGATGTTATCATTCAATCTCACTGGAAAGTGTGGTTGGATGTAATTCAGAATGGGAAATATCATAGACAGTGAAATTTTAGGCATTCAGTGTGAAGTGAATATGTTACAGAGGATTTCTGATTACCCTTTGTTCTAACATAATTTCTTCAGTGAGGTAATAGCCTTCTGCAATGCCCTTCTGCCTGTGTGAGACTTCATACTGCCCATGTACCTTTGCCAGCTGACTGTTCTGTTACTATTTCAAGACACACTCTGATTTTGGATTCAGCATGAAATTATGGCAAAAGGCCCTTTTGCTCAAATACATGCAACTCCTGGCATTAGACTTTCTTTGATGTGATTATCTCAAAGTATTTAGCTTGGTATTAACCCATGGACTTAATTACTTGATGTGGCATTTTACTTTAATCTAGTCATGGGTTAAACTATTCTTCCCCTCCTTGGCATGTCCCATTGTCATCCAAGACCTGGCCCTGACACTGATCACACACAATTGTTCTACAGTGTTTTGTTTTTTACCTTGGATCCCATGTGGGTAAAATTCAGACTTGAGTCAGAAGATCTGGGGTTTCCTTCCCAGATCTATCACTCATCATGACCTGTGGAAGGCTACTTAAAGTCTTAGACCTTCAGTCTCTTCATATGCAAAATGAGAAGCTGGGTCTGCTTTCCACTGGCTTTTTGTTAGAATTAAATGAAATGATGTTCAGCACAATGCCAGACATTAGGTAAGAACTCAATAAATGGGAAGCATAAGAATGATACTGCTCTGTGTTCCAAAAAAAAAAAAAAAAAGGTTGGTTTAAAGTCCACTGTTGGGTTTGCTTCCTTTTCTTTTATCTGGGATGTTTTTGTAAGGAAAATTCTGTTAGATGAATAATTTGTCTCCTCAGGGAGCAGTGTGTTCTGGTGCTGATGGTAACTAAAGCTAATTATCTGCTGGACTTTGTGAGGGAATTAGCTTTATAAAAAGGAGAGGCAAAGAAGTTTTCTCTCTGGACCAGACTCAAACTAAACGTTTATGTCTTACTTGAGGCAGCAGGTGCTCCTTTCATGCACTGAAATTTTCCTTCCTTCCTTCTTTCCATTGTGAGATATGCCATACATACAGAAATACCATAATTTAACAGTCTATTTCCCTTTTCATTGACTGTGTCCATCAAGATTACTTTAGAAAAGGAGCAGGACAACAATCAGTGTTTTGAAAATAAAAGATTTATTATAGACATAGACTTTAGACAAATATGAGAATAGCCTGGAAAGTGAAATTCTAGAAGGGAGAGTTCAGGGATCAGAGAGAGGGTATGTGTCATTAAATAGATCCCTCCTTAAACAGTGTCACAAATAGCAAGACAAGCTTGCAGAGGAAGCAAGAAAGAGGAACATATCTAACCATCAAAGTGGGACATAAAGAACGAGTTTGTGAATAGGTGTCTGCATTAGGAGAGACCAAGCATTTGGTGGTAGACAAGGGGCCAATTTGATTAGCAAGGCCAACAAGTAGAAAGACAAGATGGACATGAAGTGGAGAAGAATGAGAGGAAGCTGGGAGCCACTGGGCACCTCTACATTTCTTTGTCTATTTATTACCTGACCAAAATGATCTAAGATTAATGGCAGCTGCTTTTCTACTTCCAAATCTCACAGAAGCCTGCTCCTACACAGAACTATTCAGGAAAGGAGATTCTGGAAAATGTAGTTCCCAGTTTAACTAAATTGACATAACACCAATAACCACATTAATATGGGGGTTATTTTCAATTGTGGTAAACAGAAGAATGGTCCATAAAAAATGTCCCACAACATGTGAACATGTTCCCTTTCGTGGCAAAATGGATTTAGGACTTTGCCAGATATGATTAAGGTTCAGGACTTTGAAATGGGAAAATTATTCTGGATTATCTAGATTGGCCCAACGCAGTCTCATTATTCCTTAAAAGGAGAAGAACCTTTCCAGGTTAAAGTCAGAGGCTGAGTGTGACAATGTAAGAATGATCAGATATGCCATGTTGCTGGTTTTGAAGATGGTAGAAGGAGGCCATAAGCCAAGGAAAATGTGTGGCTTCCGGAAACTGGAAAAAGCAAGAAAAGAGATTCTCCTTTCAACCCTCAGAAAGGAATACAATCCTGCTGATGCATTGAGTTTAGCTCAGTGATGCCTTTGTCAGATTTTTTTAAACTACAGTACTAAAAGAAATTAAATTTGTGTTGTTTTAAGCCACTAAGTTTGTGGCATTTTGTTATAGCAGCACTTGAAAACTAATATTCCAATTTCTTCTACAATGGACAATAGTGTTATTCTCATACATGTACATGTATCTTGGGTTCATTTATACAAAGTTACATACAGTATGTTTTCAAAGCATATTTCTAGAAATGAAATTTCTGGGCCCCAAGATATATATTATCTTCAAATTGCACTCTAAAGTGTTATTAACTCTTTATAAAAACCAAACTCTTTATAAAAACAAATCCCAAAACTTGTTGGGATTTTGACTGGGTTTTCATTATACACTATTGACCATTTAGGGGATACTTACCACTTTTGTATTATTAAGTCTTCTAACCCTTTCACGTAATCTTTCTCTTCTCTTTACATATATTCAATAGTTTTCAGTAAAACATTAAGATATTATAATCTTCCCTACAGAAGATATGCACAAATTTTGTTCTTGGCATTTTATATTCATGTTCTTATAAGTGATCTATTCAAAATTGTAGTATATCTGCTGTTTATTGCTAGAATATAAATTGATTGATAATACATATTGATTTAGAATCCACTGATCTGTCAAAACCTGTATGTATCCAAATTGTTTTTTTTTTAAGATTTTATTTATTTACTAGAGAGAGCACACATGAGAAAGAGGATGAGAGGGGTGAAGGGCAAATCATATTTAAAAGTTTTCTTCACATACCATCGTATCATCAGTGAATAATGATAGGGGAACTTTTTCCCCTGTTCCAATCTAAATAAAATTCGTTTTTCTTTCCTCACAATACTGCCTAGGACTACCAGTGCAGTGTTAGCTGGAGGTGGTAAGAGTAAAGTAGGCATCTGTGTCTTGAGCGTGACCTCAAAAGAATGATCTCAGTATTTTGCCATTAAGTATGAGGTTGGTTGTAGACTTGTGTGTTTTCAAAGATATCCTTCAGCAGATTAAGGAGGTTTTTGTCTTTTTCTCATTTGCTAAGAGCATTTTTTCATTATTGACTTAATTTTTTAGCTTTAGGTTCACAGCAAAACTGATCGAAAAGTACCCACATACCTCCTCCCCACACATGCACAGCCTTCCTGTCTTTATCTGTTTGGGCAGCTATGACAAAATACCATAAACATTTATTTCTCACAGTTTCAGAGGCTGAGAAGTCCAACATCAAGGTCCTGACAGATTTGTTCCATGGAGAAAGCCCACTTTCAGGCTTGCAGATAGCCACCTTCTTGCTATATCTGGGAGAGAAAGAGAGAAAAGAGGGGTTCTGGGAGTAAAGGTTGGAAGAAAAAGAGCTCTCTGGTCTTTTCTCATTAGGGTACTAATCTCACCATGAAGACTCCACCGTCATACCTTCTTCCAGGCCTAATTACCTCCCAAAGGCCCATCAACAAATACCAAACCTCATGTAGCACTTCAACGTATTAATTTTGGGGGAAACAATTCAGTCCATAGGATTTCTCCATTGTCAACATCCCATAGTGGAGTGATACATTTGTTAACAATTGATGAACACTGTTACAGTTGATATATCATTATTGAATAGGTTCTTTATAAAATGTAATTAATGAATGCTGAATTTTATCTGTCACTTCTTTTCTGCACCATTTACATGATTGTATAACTTCTTTTTACCTGCTAATGTGGCAGATAACATTAGTTGATTTTCTAATACTAAATCAACTTTGCATTTCTGTGATAAATCAAATTAGTTCTGCTATATTATCCCTTTTTAAATGTTGTTGTATTTATTTTGAGAAAGTTTTGCTTAGGACTTTTGTATACATATTTGAATTAGAGTAACCTGAAAATTTCTTTCTTAGCATTGTTCTCTATAGGTTTGTAAAAAGAATTATATTAGCTTCACATAGGGTAAAGAGCAGTGTTTCATCATCTTTTAGTCTCTGATGGAGGTTTTGTAAATTAAAAATTACTTGGTCTTAAATGTTGGAGAGCAAGTTTGATGGTGGTGGTGGGGTTGCCCATGGAATAAAAGAATGTTCCAGGGTTTCTTTCTTCTTCAATCAGTTTAGTAACATACTTTTCTAGAAATGTCTGTTTTATGTAAAAAATTAATTTCTTGCATAAGTTATTTATAATATTATCTCATCTCTTTAATATCAACAACATCTAAAACTAGCTCCTCTTCCTTTATTCCTTATATTGGTTATCTGTGCTTTCTTTTTCCGTTGATAATTTAGTAGAGATTTTTTCATTTATTTTAGTACTTGAACCAGCCAACTTTGGCTTTGTTGAAACTTTTGTTGTATGTTTATTTCTGTTTCATTAATTTCTGCTCTCATATTTTCATTATTTACTTATCTTTGAGGGTATTTCATGTACTGTTCTTATTCTAAATTTTTGATATAGATTCTAGGATCATTGACTTTCAGTCTTATTTTCCAATGCTTGTAAGTATATTTATGAATTTCCTTCTAATTAGAGTTTGGCTGTATCTAAAAAATTTGGTACAACAGAATTTTGTGATTATTTAAAACATTTTTTTCAGTTATAATTTCTTCTTTGACCTATGAGTTATTTAATGGTTTCTTAATCTTAATAATATGCAGGTTGCTAGTTGCCTGTTTATTATTGATTTTAGTTGCATCAAAGCTATAGAGCATGCTTTGTTTATTTCAGCCTTTGAAATTTCTTGAGATTTGTTTTATGGCATATTATATGGCCAAAATTTACATACCCATTAAAATATACATACATGAAAAATATATTTGTATTACATATAATAATTATAATTGATTATTATTAATATATATTTTATAGAATTAATATAATATTAATATATCTTTCTAATTTGGAAATGTGAATTCAAGGTTCATTCCTAGAGTTTTACTGCAGTATTTGTGGTTAATAGTACCTTATGTGGTCTCCTCTAATAAACTTTAAGAAGAAGCAATCTTATAGCAGTGTTATTTCCAGAAAACCAGATTTCCAAGCTATCAGCCATTTAGGGGTTCCTGAGGTTTGTACTTCTGGTGAACCACTTGAACTTATTGATGTTAATCTTGAGTATACACATTAAACCATTATGATAGCAGGCCATTTTAGTCTGTAAAAGGACAGAGTCAAAGAAAGGGTAAGGTCCTTAGGGGCATGGGGCATCTGGTAACCAGCTCAGTACAGCAAATTCCATTAGAAAAAATAAGACATCTAAGGGGGGGTTTTATGTGTTTGTCATGTTTACTCAAAGTACTATCTGCATTTAAGAAACTATATTGCTTCCCAAGTGTACAAAAATTTTGAACCCCATCACAAGCATATGTATACATTCTGTATACACATTTGTTCTCTTATTTCCATTAACTAGAACATCCAAGTAAGGACTAGAGTTTCAGTAATTTGTGCAGATTTGGCTTCTGGAGGAGGATTAGATTTGAGCAGGACTGAGCAGATTAGATTTTTAGCCTATTTAAGTAGCCCCTTTGGTTCCTTAAATAGGAAGTCGATCTAGAAGAAAAATAGTGTTTTCAGTCAAGAGTAAGGTATGAGTAACCAGAAAACCCATGAGATAAAAAACATATTTTAAAATGAATTCAACAGAGGCACCAGTTAACTATGCTGCTGCCACCACTGCATGTGAACTAGAAGGGCAAGCTTTTACCCTGGAGTCCATGAAAGGCTGTCATGAGCAATAGGTTTTAATACCCATTGTGTATGGAACATCCAGAATTTGACCTGATCTTTCAGGTAAAAGGGGAAAAAAAGATTTATAGTAATTGGAGGTGTTAAATATGAGGTCTTTTAAAGAGAGTTCTTTAAGTTATAAAAGACCATCTAGTGCCTATCCATGGAAAGGGCTTATGTGTGTTAGAGTTTAGCACATCAGAAGCTTGTGGAATCCAACTTCTGTAGTATCCTATGGGACCATGAAATCCTTTTAGTAATTATCCAGATAAAATCATGAATAGCTTTCAGTCTTTGGAAAGAAAGAGGCTATCCATTTTGTCTGATGTTACAGCCTTGTTAATGAACTTAGGTCTGACAAAATTGGAGTTCCTAGGTTCATACTTTGTATTTCTTTTATGGTATCACTATTCTCAAGTGAAAGGAATTAATTCTTTAACTCTCAGAGAGCATAACAGAAGATCATCAGTATATTATATACAAGTGGATTCCCGGGAATAGAATGTCTGTAAGTTTATGATTAAGTATTTGTGAGAAGAAAGAGGGTACTTCTGTAAACTCTGGGGCCTAACTATTCAAATGTATTGTTGATTTTCTCAAGTGAATGCAAATAGATACCATAAGCCTTGAGTATAAGTGTATACTAAATAATGCCGAGCATAGATCTAATGCCATAGAATAAACAATTATGTCAGTGAGAAATGATAAGATGATATTAGGGTATGGAAAACACTGGGAAGAAGAGAAGCACCCTTTTAATGGCCTTTAAAACTTGAACAAAGCAGTTGCCAACCTCTTTATCTTTCTGATGGGCAGAACAGGGATAATACAAGGGCTAATATGGGACTAAGGAGTTGTTTTCAGAGATACAAAGATACAATGGGCCATGGCTTTTGAGTAGTCTCTCTTTTTAGTGGGTATTGGGTTAATTTCACTAAGGGCTCAGCCAGATCAATTGAGGTCATTAAGAGTTCGGCCATCTTTATGTGTCCCACGTCCGAACTATTTTTGGTCCAGGAGCTCTTGAGACAGATTCAGAGATTGAGGTTTCAACAGAGGAGGTTTCAGTAACAAAATCTATGCTATCATCAAATTTTAAACTCAATTTTTGTCCAGAAAGTGGCTTTCTGATCCAAACTGATTAAGGAATCCCATTTTTACAGTAGGTTTTGTCCTAGCAGATTCACTGGAGAGAAATCTGTAAGCAGAGAAGCATGTTGAGTATAGTGCAATGTCCCAGAGAGGAAATAGATGAAACAGGAAGAAGCTGAGTTGAGAACGTTGAGGAGTATTTGAGATTTTTACCCCTGAAATCTTTCTGTATTCCAGGGAGGGAATAACAAAAAAGCCATAGGGTCAACTAGATGTGGATTATAGTGTTTGTGCAAATTGCATGAAAATGTCTTCTTTTCATGGTAAGAGCAATTTTGGGCAGAACAGAGGTCATCTATCCTTGGAGGATGTTATACTGTTAGACAAATTTGCCCTTTGTCTTTTTATATTTTTCTCAGTTAAGGCAGGGCTAATGTTCTTCCATTGTCCCTTTTCTTATGATATGATTGTGTTTTTTTTCTACATTGGACTTGGGGATGACCTTGTTTCTTAATATAAAGAGGTATTAATTTGGTCTGCAATTTTTTCTTTTTTTGTAGTCCAAGTGTTTTCAAAGCTTTTCGTTTTATTTTGTTTTTGTTTTCCTGTTTTTCTGTCCATGTGTGTGTATTTTGCCAGATTTTGTAATTCAGACAGGAGACAAATAGAACATCTTATCTTCTGGTTCCTTATTAAATCTGTCACTTCAGTTTTAAAACCATCAACAAAGAAGATGCATTGGGCAGTTATAATGTTTTCTCTGACTGAGATTAGTAGAGTTTCTAAAGATGATACTGCCATGGTGTCTGAAGTCTAGGATAAATTGATTTTTCCCTTTTACTGGGACTGAAATTTTGACCAATTTTGAAAGAAAAGTCTTCAGAGATAGGACCTAAGAGGTCTTATACTCTTTTATATCTTTTTTGTTATCCATTTATGATCAAATTTTGATCTTTGTGTTTCATATAATTCTGTAACCAATCTGTTCTCTCTCTCTTTTTTAAATAAAACCCAATTTTTGTTTTTCTGGGTCTTGTGAGGAGATATGTTAATTGGTAAAGGTCAAGGAATATCTGACTACATGATCTAAGGACAATTCTCAATCTTTATTAAAATTTTGTTTCTCAATGTGAGTTAGGAAAGTTGACTGTAGAGGTCTGAATTTCACCAGTATTTGAAGGTATAATTCCACTAAGTTGAGATGATGTTCTCCATTTACATTAGAAGATATTGTGAGGACTTGTTGTCAGTGAGGGGATTATGTTTATGAAGGGTCCGTAGGTAAGTGTGACTTATTTATGTTATAGCTAGAGATTTTTACCTCTTAAAAATCCCCTTCACTAATTCTGCTCATCCCCCCACTTCCCTCTTCCTGGTAAACTACCTATTTGTTCTTTGTACTTATGAGTCTGATTCTGTTGTTTGTTTGTTTTGTTTTTCATATTCCACATATAAGTGAAATCATATGGTATTTGTCTTTTTCTCATTTATTTCTCTTAACATAGCACTCTTTAGGTCCATGTGTATTGTCACAAATAGAACTTTTCTCCTAAAATTCTCTTCATATAAAATTTTAAAATACTAACAATGGAATATTTGAAGTCATTGAGTCCTTTGATTCTTAGGCACAACACAGTGGATTATCCTATTTCTATATCTCAGGTGCTCCAGCATGCCACTGAAGTTCTAAATTGTTCCTGGGAAAATCCTGGCAGAATTTCAAGTTTTTGGTGCATTTGGCCCCATGAAATTTGTACATGTAGGAAAACTGAACAATGATCGCAGATTCTTTGAATGAATAGAAGTTTTCCATTTTCAAATAGCAGTAATAAATGAGAGACAAACATTCGGGCCCTGAGAATTTCAGAACTACTCCCTCAGCTCATTCCTGAGAACTCTGAGTAATGAAACAAATAAAATAGTTTTCACATAGGACAATTAAGAGGAAGAATAAAAGTTTAGATAGTATGTATGCAAGAAGTGAAACCCTTGTCAGGAGCATGATGGAGTCATCTGTTCTATCATTGGGACTTAGGAGCAATGAGTAGGGGCAAACATATACGTTCAGTATGCAGTGTGCAACTGGAGGGTCAAATCTTTTTTCTACTGCCTCATAACTTTTCAATCATGGCTGTTCATTAGGATAATTAGGAGAGCTCTAAAAATATTAATACCAAGCACTACCCTAACTTCAGAGTGATTAATTTACAATCAGTGTCTTTTAAAGTTCCCTTTCTGACTCTAATATATTTCAAGAACTTCTGCAATTCACCATGCTTCTCAAGAATTCAAACAATTATCTCCCAAATAGGGGAAATTTGATTTGGGTTTTATATTGAAAAAGTCTTGTTTCTGTTTTTCCCCACTGTTTTAATATGCCAGTTCTTTGACAAGTGTATTATCTTTATGTGATTCACTCAAGAAGTCTATGAAAACAGTGTGAAAATTTCCAATTGAGGAAAAGCTAAGGATAAGAGTTTGACAATGATTTTTCTTTGAATATTTGAGCCATTCAGTGCCAGAATAACTTAGCAATATCATGGAAATATATTTTGTTATTTAATACTCCCTTTCTCTATCTGATAGATCTACCTTCAAGATCAAAATATGGTGTAATCTGTTCAGCTATTTGAATTTCAACCCTGCAACAGAATGACTCTAGATATTTATTTTGCTGCTGGTTTTGACTATGTAGGATATTATTAATAGTTTTTGTTTAATAAACTAGTCTGACAAATAAATTATTTTTAAAGTTATAAATTTTTAAGAAACACTTTTACATACCTCTGGAGGTATGAGAAACAAAAGCAAAAATGAACTATTGGGACCTCATCAAGATAAAACACTTCTGCACAGTGAAGGAAACAATCAACAAAACTAAAAGTCAGCCAACAGAATGGGAGAAGATATTTGCAAATAACATATCTGATAAAGGGTTAGTACTTAAAATCTATAAAGAACTAATCAAACTCAACACCCAAAAACAAATAACCCAGTTGAAAATGGGTGGAAGAAAAGAAGAGACATTTTTCCAAAGCAGACATTCAAATGACTAACCAACATATGAAAAGATGTTCAATATTACTCATCATCAGGGAAGTACAAGTCAAAACTACTATAAAATATCACCTCATATCTGTCAGAATAACTAAAATTAACTAACACAGGAAACAACAGATTTCAAGGATGTGGAGAAAGGAGAACCCTCTTACACTGTTGGTAGAAGTGCAAGCTGGGGCAGCCACTCTGGAAAATAGTATGAAGTTTCCTCAAAAAATTGAAAATAGAGCTACCTTACAACCCAGCAATTGCACTACTAAATATTTATGCAAAGGATACAAAAATACTGATTTGAAAGGGCACATGCACCCCAATGTTTATAGCAGCATTCTCAACAATAGCTAAACTACGGAAAGAACTCAAGTGTCTATCAGCTGAGGAATGGATAAAGAAGAGGTGATACACACACACTGGAATATTATTCAGCCATCAAAAAGAATGAAATCTTGCCATTTGCAATTTTGTGAATAGACCTAGAGTGTATTCTGCTAGGTGAAATGAATCAGTCAGGGAAAGACAAATACTGTATGACTTCACTCATATGTGGAATTTCAGAAACAAAACAGATGAACATAGAGGAAGGGTAAAAAAAGGAGGCATACCACAAGACTTTTAACTATAGATAACAAACTAAGGGGTTGCTGGAGGGGAAGGCTGGGTGGGGGGAGGAGCTAAATGAATGATGGTATTAAGAAAGGCACTTATAATGAGTACTGGGTGTTATATGTAAGTGATGAATCACTGGATTCTACTCTTGAAGCTAATATTACACAATATGTTAACTAACTAAAATTTAAATAAAAATAAAAACTTAAAAAATAAAAGGCTATTATTGGCTTTGTTGTAAAATGCCATGGATTACCATAATTATATACAACCCTAGATTGCCTCTGATGTTCCATAATTATAACCAGTGATATATATTATTGATTATAAAGCAATTTAGAACTGATCTATGTTCAGATTTCAGTTTATATGTACACTGTAATTGCTTTGGCAATCTGTTTGTGTTTTACTTAAATGCTATGAGGGTAGCTCTCCAGCTAATGAAAAATTTGCACTTTTGCAAGTACTTCCTGTTATAAACACATCTGCCATTTTTAGGAGATAATTTTCATGAAATTCCTGAAAGGATTGTGCAACTATTAGGAGGTACACAGAATTTTCAAGGAGAATTTGGCCAAAAAGGAGAAACTAATAACGTTATATCATTTGCATTATGAAAAAGCTTCTATGCTCAATACTGGCCTAGGGCATTTATCTTACTCTTTTACGTAGTTTATTGATAGGATTATGAATGATATCACTTCTATTGTATAAACTTATGAAAATGTCTTACCTAATGTGTACCTAACTATATACAGTAATATTAATATTAAAAATGCTTTTAAATATTAACTAGTTTTAATTCTCATAACTACCATAGATGTGAGAATGCCAGAATAAGGGAAATAAATATAAAGGAGATTTTGTTCTGACTTATTCCTCTGTAGAGATCAGGACATGTATTTTCTCTGCTTTATGTTTTCTTTTTAAATTTAGATGTTGAGTCTCCCAATATATAAGGAGTCTGATGACACATAGGACTAGTACTCTAAAGGCACAGAAGTAAGTGTTATCTTTTATATTCATTTTGCTGTGTTACAGGGACTTGTGATGAAGTATTTTATAGCGGGTTTGCTCTAACAAAGGACTATTGTTTAAGGACCACTAATCCCTAGTCTATACAGATATAAAATCTTTAGTAACAATTTATTGTTAAAAAGAGTGCTGATTATATAAACATTTATTCTATGTAATTAAATTTAATAATTCCTATATAAAGTTTAGCATGACAAAAGTAAAGCTGCTTTAACGGATAATGACCATTCTTTTGAAAATTAAAATACTGAGAAGCTTAATGATTCTTTCTCTCTTTTTTTCTTCCTCCCTCCCTTTCTTTCTTTCTCTCTCTTCTTTCTTTTGACTTTTGACTGAGATCTGCCCAGTAGGATGTGGTCAGAGATTATATGCCCTGCCATGATAGTTTTATGTGTTAACTTGGCTAGGCTCTAGCACCCAATGATTTAATCAAACACTAATCTACATGTTACTGTGAAGGTATTTTGTAGGCGCAGCTAACATCTAATCAGAATTTAAGTAAAAGAGACTGCCCTGATTAATGTGCATAGATCTAATCCAGTCAGTTGAAGGCCTTGGGGACAAAAACTCAGTTCCCCAGAGAAAAAGAAATTCTACCACAAGATTAGAGTCAATACCTCCCTGAGTCCAGTCAGCATGACCTATGGATTTTAGACTTGTCAAGCCTTACAATTGTGTGAGCCAATTTCTTAAAATAAATCTCTTATTTTATTAAAAGTATTTAAATCAATTCCTCATTTGCAGAACAGAATTAACCCTCATTGCAGAGCTTTGAACTAGTTTTAATGTATCACAACATGGAGTTATTTTGTGCAGAAATTTATGTGTGTTTTTAAGGAATATAGAAAAGGTTTTGAGATTTTTTTTTAACAGGAAAATCGGCTATTTATTAAAACTTTATAGCTAGGCATATTGACCAAAGCAGTAACATGAAAAGATTAAACACATCATTTCCCTTTTAATAAATTTAATGAAATAGAGTATGAATAAGTATGTAGTTTAATTAGTAGTAATGTATCATTGTTAATTCCTTAGTTGTGACAAATGTACTAAAACAATATGAGATATTTAATAGGGGAACTAGATGAAGGATGTATGAGAACTCTATACTAAGCAACTTTTCTGTTAATCTAAAATCACTCCAAAATTAAAAGTTTATTTAAATTTTTAAAGTCAAAGCAAAGATGGCTAACAACAACAACAAAAATAATGTATTTAATTAAATTTAATGATAAATCCAACTAGCAAGTAGGCCATAATTCTCCAGAAGGGAAAATCATATAATATCTACTGAGAAAATAAAAAAGACAACTATATTAGCAGGAATTTGGTAGACATACAATCAGAACAAAAAGTGTAAGATGATATTTAGTGTCTCTGAGATAAGTTTTTCTGAGACTGTGTTCCCTCAATAGATATTTAGACACAGCCATAATGTTCAACTTTGCCTTCTTTAGCCAAGATTCTTGGGTAATAGATCTCCCTTCTCTGTTTCCATGGCAGACCATCTGCCTTTTGTTCACAAAGTTTCTTTCCAAACAGAGTAGTTAAAATAAATTGAGCTTCTTATGAAAACATTATAGTTCTTCCAGTTCTACTTCCCTAAGATTGTTCTCAAACCAGTGTTTTCAAGTTTGGGTTGCTTCCATTTCTTTTTCTTTTTTCAACAATATTTTGAAGAGCACTTTTGTATATATAGCTTTATGTACTTTGCAACTAATTTTAACTATAATTTCTTAGATTTAGGCCAAGAAATATATAAAGGATTTTGGTGCATTTTGTTAAATTGTCCTTTGGAATATTTGTTTCACATGTTTCCAAAAGCAGTAGGTGGGAATGTTCATTTCCTGACACACTTGACAATTTGGTTTTACCCTTAATTATCTTTTTTAAATGCACAAATTAACAATGGTATCACTTGGTTTGCCATTTTTACCTCCTCCTTGTGAATTTCCCATTTCTGTTCTTTGCTCAGGCTTTCTGATTCTCAAACATCAGTTTCTGTATCTTGATTAATTTGTGCACAGACTCTTCTTTTAAGGCTGAGAAAATCTGCTTTCAGGGCCTAAAGGCCTACTTACACAGTGGTGAATTCATCTAGAGAGACATCTTGAGGCCCTGTCCTCCTCAGGCAACACATTGCTTTCTTAAACCATGGTCATTGACATTTAAAATTAGAAGAGGAATTGCTGATTGTTGCCTTTCTATTGTGCTCTACATTTACAACTTTCAAACTTTAGGGCCCCCTCCTTTTTTCTTTACCAAATGCAGAGATAACTTATTCTCACCATTAACCATCTGCCAACTATATACTTTTTCCCCAAAGCCAGTGCCCATCACCAGTGTAAATGTGGCCATTTCATCTAAATCTTCACTCTGCATGTGCCAAAGTGTCCATCCATCTCCAACCCCCATTCAAAAAATATGGTATATTTTGGTTTTCACTCTAAAACATACATTTTTTTTTGAGAACATAAGTAATGTTAATTCAAGCTGTTCTTCGGAGCATATGTGCTGTAGTAGGACTTTGTTTTAGTCCTTTAGCACAAAGACTGAACTAATATGCTGGATGTTTCTGATTCTTCTTTTATTCTTAATAATAATACAATTTATACTCAAAAAGCTTTCCTAAAAGCTCTTTTTTTAGATCTTTTGTGATATGTATATACATACACACGCCTATTTCTCTAACCCCTTTCCCACATGGATTTTGAAGTCATATGAAATTCCTTTTGATATTTATCTTGCCTTCCCTCACCACTTTATGTACTTGACTAGTAAAGAATAGTAATTCAGAAAATCTCAGAAGTTGCTCAGTCACTGTCTTGAAGCAGAATGCTGTTTAAATACATTTCAGAAGAGCTGTTTGTAAAATGAAAATGAATGTCAAACCAGGCTTTATGGATGTTCTACATAGAAAATAGATTTAGCCTTAGAAATTGTAGTGTCATCATTTTCACGTATTGACCGAGCTGTGGCAAATCTCTATCCAAGAGATCATGTAAAGGAAACACAGCAGGTCAAACTTTCTGACTGTTCAAAGACTGAGTTTTGTGCTGAACCAGAAGGCCAGGATACATAGCAAGGCATAGTTACCATCTATACTGTGTCCTCCTCTCCTTTACTCCAGTGGTTTAATCAATCCCTTCTTAAGCATTAGCCCTAAGAAATTTTCAAGGGGTAGTACTTATTCCACCATGGCAGGCAAGTTTTATATAATTTTCATTTGCCCTTGTCTGCCCTTTCTGGATGTAGTTAATTTGTCCATGCTTAATCATTTATTCTTCACTGAAATTCTTTTTTAAAAAATTTTATTTGAATTCAATTTGCCAACATAGACTATAACACCCAGTGCTCATCTCATCATGTGCCCTGCTTAATGCCTATCACCCAGTTATCCCATCCCCCCATCCACCTCTGTTCATGCTTAATCCTAACACAAAACCTGATAATTAAGACCACTTACTTATTAGGATGCCTGGGTGGCTCAGCAGTTGAGCATCTGCCTTCTGCTCAGGTCATGATCCTGGGTCTGGGAATCCAGTCCCGCCATCAGGCTCCCTGCAAGGAGTCTGCTTCCCCCTCTGCCTGTGTTTCTGCCTCTCTCTCTGTGTCTCTCATGAATAAATAAAATATTTTTAAAAATCACTTAGTTATTGTGATTGACAAATTTTTGGTATATGGACTTTGAGAACTTCAAGTAAGTGTATTGAAAGGGTTGGACTTCTTGGGACCCTTGGAATCAGGGAGTCTGATTTTTACTTTTTTTTCTCCTGTACTTAAGACAATCATTTTTCCTGGGTCTTCAAAGCCTCTGCATCTTTCAGAGTTTTTGGCATATCATAGAAATTTCATGTCTTTTCCAAAGGAATTTTTTCCCTTTAGCTTTATTAAAAAGTTATATTAGGTCACTTTTTATAGAATTTTGTAACTTATGACATATGACTGTTTTTAGCCTAAGGAAGCGTATCACTAAGACATCATGGAGATTATATCAAGGGGGAGGGGGAGGTGCAAGCTATTATCCTAGACCAATTTTCTGTCTGTTTTCTTTAATATCTTCTTTGTATCTCTGTCATATATCCTTTCAGCTATTTGCTAATTTGGATCAGTGAAAAATTAGGGGACAGAAAAGAGGTTTGAAAATAGGATCAAGTCTTCCAGTAGCAATACAAGATGGATCTTGTAATACTTTAAATAAAAGTATTTTGAAACTTTTCAGAAATTATGTTTTAAAAATAAGCCCAGATAGCATCTCCTCCAGGAATTCTTTCCTTTCGCCCCCTGATAATATAAAAGACCTTTATAAAACTCAGCTTATTTTTATCACAAATACTTTATTCAATTTCAATTACATGTTTCTTCCTATATTGGGCTGTGTTTATTGAATGTATGTTTGTATCATACATTACTGTATCCCCAGCTTCCAGCTTAGCACTTGCTATTAGTAACCAGACAAGGTTATATAATGAAAAGTAATGGGTTTTAGGGGCTTTTCTCTCTGCCATGACCTAATTGAGTATTGAGGCCTACCTATATGGAATACTTATTTAATCCTCATAGAGACCTTAAGTGGGAGGCTTTATTATTGTCCCCATTTTTATGATGATGACCTGAAGCATAGAGATTAAAGTTAAGCATTTTGCTTAAAGTCATATAATGCTTAAGCAGTAAAGCAAGGACTCAAAACAAATAAATACTCTCACCCCTAACCACCGAGGTATACTGAACTTCAGCATGAACAAATGGTGCTTCCTGAGTAATTATGATTTGAATCCTAAGATGCCTCAAAAATATAGTTTTGACCCTTAGCACCAATCTGAAGTATGGATGTGCTATCAGATACAATTGCAGCAATATTAAGAAGTCTCCCCTTTTTCCTTCATCCAATAAGCTAATAGGGAATTAGAGGTCTGAAAGTTGGGCATCCAGGGAGCCAGAAAGAAGAGGAATTGTAAAAGAAACACAGTTATCAAATAAACCTGATAATTAGCCCTGAACACTTAAATTTTTCTGGTCAGCTAGTTAATCCTACATTCTTTTAGCAAGCATGCACAGTTTGCATGCTCTTAAACTGTATATCACATCTAGGGCTGGCCATTACTATGCTGTGTTTTAGTATAGTGATCATTGTGCTCATCTTGACCTTTTCTTGAGCTTTTGGTTTAAGTGCAAACTATATCTGGTGCGAACTTGAAGTGGAAATCATTTGGAATTATAGTACCTGCAATGCCTCTGAAATACATTAAAAAGAACAATAGCTGTGATAAAGTATTCACAGCTTCTAAAAAATGTATTCATTTATGTCCTCTGAGCATTGCTGAACAGTGGGTTTATTTAAAGTTAAATTACCTTTATATTCACTTGCTTCTGTTCATTTCAGAGCAGTAGGATACTGTAGCCAGACTTCCTTTGAGCAACCAAAAAATGAGAAGGCTTTATAAAACCCAGATATTTAACTGATTGCTTCAAACAAATGCTTTGAAAATGCAGTGGTGTTTTTGATGAAAGACCAACAAGTAAAATTTTCTATCAAACCCATTCTTACAGGAATAACTTTTTCCATTGTTCATTTAACTGGAGGATATGAATATATTCAGAAAATCCTCAGATGAATTTGTGATGCAGTCTGAAAGCACAAACAGCATATTACAAAAATTCTAACAAATGGGGTTAAAAGGGACGTTAGCAACACAATGCCAAAGGAGTTTTGTGTAGGTTCCTAGTTAACTATTTCATTGCATTGTGTCCTTTGTGATTCCTGTGAGGTGGCAGCAGACTTCATGACATGCAGCATGGAGAGAACATAAGCTCTTTTGTATAATTCTCTAGGCGGCTGCTTCGTTCAATTGGGCTGCCAACTGGCATCTGGGAAGTCAGCTCTGCAATATTTTAAGACTGACAGACTGGAGAAATGGGTGATTAGAGCTCAGCATTTAAAATACTTCATTTTGAGGGACACTTTTGCAAAATTTTCTTCTTATTCAATATTGAATATAAGGAAAGTCACTCTTCCATTATTTGAAAAATAAATGAATCATCTATTACTTTTTTGCTCTTATTTTAAATATTCCACTCCAATGTGTTTAAAATCAATTGTAGTGAGAATGGCAATAATAATCCAATTGGAAAACTGGGTAAACTATTTTTAAAATGGATACATACACCTAATTATTAGATTAAATGGTATACATTTCTTTGGAATTCTTTTCTTTTTTTAAAATTAATTTTATTTGATAGAGAATGAGAGAAAGAGAGAGAGAGAAAGCACAAGAGGGAGGGGTAGAGGGAGAGAGAATCTCAAGCACACTCCACATTGAGCTCAAAGCTTAATGTGGGCTTTGCCAGAGGGCTTGCCTCATGACCCCTGAGATCATGACCCTGAGATCATGACCTAAGCTGAAACCAAGAGTCAGATGCTTAACCAACTCACCACTCAGATGGCCCTGGAATTCTATTCTAGTCTCTCTTTATTTTTTTAAATTTTATTTATTTATTACTGAGAGAGAGAGAGAGAGAACACAGCAGAGACACAAGCAGAGGGAGAAGCAGGCTCTATGCAGGGAGCCCGATGTGGGACTCGACTCCAAGTCTCCAGGAACAGGCCCTGGGCTGAAGGTGACGCTAAACCACTGAGCCACTCGCGCTGCCCTGGAATTCTATTCTCTTTTGAGAGAGTAGGAAGTCTTTTTTGGAGTATGCCTTGAAAATTGTCAAAACTTGCCTGTTCTAATGAAATCTTATCATCTAATATAAATAGCCCTAGAGAAAAACTTTGTTTCTTATCTTATGTACTTGAGAAAGTTTAATATCTAGGTCAAGATATTTTATGACTTTGAAAGTAACTCTTCCCTATTTTATGTCCAAAAATGAAATGACATTTTTTTAGATTATCAGCAAAGACAATTGAACATACATCATCACTAGAATTCTGCAGTCCTTATGAAATTTGAGGGAGATTAACGAAAACTGTCAAATACAATATAAACTTTATCTGGGAGAGAAGATAATGTATAAAAGTGACTCATGTGAACATTGAATATACATAAAATTGCTAAAGAAAAGGATAATTTTCTGTCTGCTTCCAAAGGTTAGGGCTTTATTCCAAACTGTAAACACCATTAGCTCACCTCTAGATATCGATATTATTTATATTCAAGAGTGGCTAATAAATTTTTGAGCATCCATCTTTACTGATTAAAGCTGTTTCAGCACTAGTTCTAAAATGATATTCAATATTAATAACATATTATATTTATAAGCTCATATAAATATAAAAATTTGAGATAAGTATATAAAAATAAAACATAAAACTTTATTATTTGATATTTTCAGGTTATTATTTTAGATTATTTAACCTTTCTTTGGCTGCCACTTAAGCCAATGTTTAGTGGGGTTATGAATTTTTCCTGTATCGGTTCTATTGTAAAAAAAAGAATAGCCAGTCAGAGGGAATTTGTATTGCACTGGATCCAGTTTGGATAGAGGATAATCTAAGAGAGAAGAATTCAGTTGACTATATTGACCAATTAAAAGGATGTGATCTCAGAATGGATCCCTCCATTTCCATCCTCCTTTCCTCATCTGGCTACTGTGGCCACTCAGCCCTGATTGCCCAGTTAACAGTATGGATCATTTGACAAATCTATTACTAGGATGTTTTCTCTCATTCTCTGTCCATGGAGTAACATATGTAAGTCCTATATATCTTACTTATTACTAAGTAAATGAACAAGGCATGAAAACTTACTGTAATTCTCTTTCAAAGATGGTTATTAGTTACAAGAGTAGGCCTCGAAGTGGATCTGCTATCTCTTGTGTAAACAAAACTTCTGTGATGTTTGTTCACCTTTTAACAGGTAATTTTGAGAATGAAAGGAAGTTGTGGGGAAGATGTGCACGGTAATTTTTAATAGCATGGGATTAGGAGTTAATAAGATGTCAAACAATTAGCAGAATGATTTTGGGCTTGTTACAGAATTTTTAAAGATTATTGTACCATCTATCAAGTAAGGGATAATCATAGTATCTTACAGGATGGTTGTGAGGATATAATAAGACAATATTATAAATTCCTTAGCACAATGCCTAACATACTAAGGGTTTAATAAATTGTTATTTAAAAATGTATATCGTGTAATAATTGAAACCAAACAAATGGAGAATAAAAATAGAACCACAAACTTTATAGACAAAATGTAATTTCATAAGCCATCACCATATGGCTATGTAATTATTCCCACAGAATCCCACAGAGTGAATTAACAAATATTTTTAAATCTTTAAATGTTGTTTTCCTCATAAGATTGACATTTAAGAGAACGTCTACAGAATTTTCCAAGCCAAAAAAAAATTATCCTCTTAACTATGTTTTTCTTAAGATATACAATTTCAACTATAAATGCAGAATATTGCAGAAGATATTCTTCCTTTTACCATAGTTTTTCCAAATATATTGTCTATTTCTTCTGAGGAGTTTATACTTTAGCAATGAAGTATATTTGTATTTAACTAGTAATCATATGCATATACATAAATATATGCATACACATTATGGATATGTCATATATATATATATATATATATATATATATATATATATATATATATGACTGTGTGAGATTCTCTATAAGGCCTTGATATAAAAAGGAATTTTCAAAAGTAATTTTGAAATTCATTGCTTTTCCTGATACAACATTTTTATGCAAAGTTATAAAACATTTTGGCTGTCTGTAACTAGTTAACAATGTATGATTTAATTTCTATTTTCATTTCTTTGTATTTTTAGGCAAAGCATTTCCTATTTAAATCAGATAAGCATTTTCTAATGTTCTAGGACTTTACTTAATTCACTGGGCATATGGTGGCTTAATTCACCTATTCATCTCCTACCCCATTTCCAGACCTGTCCTAATAGCCGTCATTGTTTTCCTCATCTTCTAAACTGAGCATCCTGAGTCTGCATCTCTGCTTTAAGAAAAACCAAAAAAACAAAAAGCAAAACAGTAATGCAATATCCAAGCTGCTACGGGAAAGGATTAAGATACTGTAAACAGAATAAGGACACGTCTTTTTGTATAATCTTTGAAATTTAAACAGCTATTGCTAGTTAAAAGGATAATTTCCTTCTGCTTGCCTCCAAAGATTAATACTGTATTTCAAATAATAAAACAGAAATATGCTTACCTTGCTACTTTTGATTAGGAAAAACAATTGTGGGCAGATAAAAGATCAGAAAAACCTCTGTAAATATTCTTTCTTCAGAAGTAATGGAACTTGGGATTTTGAACCAATTAAAGATGTTTTTCATCTTAAGTCTCGACTTCTTGGGTGTTGAATATCAATTCAAAGCTGGATTGAAAATTAGAGATGTGCACAAATCTCATTCTGGCTCAAGTAGGTCCAAAATATTCCAGCAACTCATTGAGGCATTGAGAGCCATGTTTTCATCTTAGTCTGAGATTCTTAAGCTGCCAAGAAACTAGAGGGGGTGGGATTTTATCCCAAGATATCATTCATAACACAGATGCCAGAGTCAACCACTGACTCCCTGGTTAGTCCTGTGGAACTCCAGTCAACAGCTGGCTGCTTGGGCTGCCAAAACAATCCACAATATTTTGAGTTTCTGCCTTCATTTGGTTTCCAGGCTTTGCAGAGAGATGGGAAACAAATAGTCATTACATTTCCACTATTGTAAAGAAAGCCAGAGATGCCATTTCAGAATGATTTGCAGTTTGGAGGAAGGGAGATGAACTTTCAATGATATAATCATGGTTACTATTAGTCGGTGAGCAATTAAATAATAGGAGTCCCCTCCTTGGGACATATAGGCTCTTAGAAACAAGGCTGAGGCATTAACATTTTTGTGTGAAAGAAAATATGCCTCCTTCTGTAGGTAGAGAGAATAGTTTTGCACACCACACTTACCTTTGTGACCATTGTATGTGATGAACCTCTCTCATAAGCCTTTAAGGCCTAGATGAATTTCTTTTATAGGAAAGATGGAGGCAACCCAAAGGTACTATAATTCTTAACTTATTTATCCAGATTTGCTCTCATCATAATCATTCAGACATCTACCATTAGGTAACAGAAGGGAAAAGTTCACATATATGTGGTTTTCCCTCGAGTGATGCAGATCTGAAATATCAGGTGCATATAAGACGCAGGATCCCAACATGATGTGCTCTATTATCCTACGATTGGTTTTAGTTTAAAAATGTAATGGATTTATAAGAAATAATTTAAAACATTCTAAAATTAGACCTCAACACTTAAAAACATGTCAACGCATCACAATAGTTTGTGGAACCAATGAGTTCTAGCTATATCACCACCTACTGTGTTATTGGTACAAAATATGTGTTCAATGGACATTTATTGGAAAGAAGAAGGAAGTAAGGAAAGAAGGAAGAGAGAAAGGGAGGATGGAAGAGAAATAGAGAAAAACTTAAAAAGCTTTTAAGGGTGTGATAACATTTAGATACTAAAGCTAACAAGATTTTTTTTGAAATTGTTAACATAATTCTTTTACCTGCAGAAGACTTAAAGACAATTTTAAATTTTTTTTTATTTATTTATGACAGTCACAGAGAGAGAGAGAGAGGCAGAGACACAGGCAGAGGGAGAAGCAGGCTCCATGCACCGGGAGCCCGACATGGGATTCGATCCCGGGTCTCCAGAATCGCGCCCTGGGCCAAAGGCAGGCGCCAAACCGCTGCGCCACCCAGGGATCCCCTTAAAGACAATTTTAACACAAAAGATAAATTATAGTTTTTGATCCACTTATTTCTTTTAAAATTTCCTGAGAGAAAAACAATTGCACTAAAAACAAAGTAAAATATCATCTGCATATATTGAGTAAATCTTATAATATAGAGCTATGACTAACAATCCACAGGCCAGATGGCTTATAACAAGAAAGATAAAATAGTTATTATAGAGTTTAAGTGAAAATCAACATAACATTATAGCCAAAACCATAGAATTGATGGCAGCAATACATATAAAGAGGGGGAAATAATTTTTTTAATGTTGGAATTTCATGATTCAAAAGAATCTACAATTTAGTTTCCAAATAATCTATCTCATTCAAATGTTTAAGTAATAATGTTTATTGATTACCTATTAACATATCAATAACTTTATTTTAAAAAATTGTGATCTCAACTACAAATATATCAGGAGAATTGACTGGAACTTGGAGGTGTTGGAATGAGAATATAAATTGGCCTCTGACACAGAGGGAGCAAGAATCCAGGCTGTTGCTAGTGTTGTGGGATGTCCTGGGATATGATTTAATGCATGAAGAAAATGTACTTAGAAGAGACAATGAAAAACTAGTCTCAAGAGGGATTTTATCTATAATTGCATTTTATGTGCTAGAATTACAAGACAAAGGCAAGGGCATTGACTTAGTGTTGAGTGAGCTAAGGGCAAAATCTGCCTATGATCAGAGTGGCCTTAGGAAACCCAGATCTTGCCAAAACCACGCAGTATAGGATGCTGCAAATGCAATAGTGTTTATCAATGACACAGTTTTGAGTGTTCAACACATTTTTAATAAGAAAGTTAAACTAGAACAATGTGAAATGCCATGAGAAATTGACAGCAATTATAATTGTTATGCTTGAATTAGGAAATTTCTTTACATTGATAAGTTGGGCAGAGAAAAAGGTAATGGCGGGAGTGTGGAAGAGTATGTGTGTGGGGAAAATATTATGTAGTAAGACTAGTTGGTGATCAATTTCATCCAAAATGTTTAAAGCCAGTAAAAAAATCGTTTTCCATAGCAGGGGTGGGGGGAATGTCTTTTAATGCCAAACCCTTCAGAATAACCAGATTTTTGACTTTCAAGATGCTCAGATTTAAAGTTTCCCATATGCTAATATATTAATTTCTTTCCTTTGTGACTGAGATCCCAATACATTAATATATTGATAGATATTCAACAACAGTATAAAAATAAAATACATCACAGAGTCCTTACAGACAAGATAGACTCATAGTAGACATCTAGGTTTTATACAAAAGTCCCTTCAAATAGAAATTAGTGGGGATGTTCTTCAGTGGAACATGATTTGCTTTACTTCCGGCTAGAGCTGTCCATGTATGTGAGCTAATCGGCCTGTGTTGTATAGGTGTGTATATATCTATGGGGAAAGAGATGAGATGTTATTTTTTTAATATGTTAAATCTATTTATAATTTCTTTTAAATTTTATGTCAGAAATATATATTAAAATGTAAATAATTATTTCATCTTTTAACTGATGTTTCTCACTCTGTAGCAGTGATGGCCTCTGGCCACCACAACACAGAATGCATTAGAGATCATAGCAATAGTGAAATGCCACATATTTTAGATTTATACCATTAAGTAATTTATATGCCATTTGTATTTTTGAGTGAACACTGAATGCTGGCACAGTATCAAATTCTGTGAGGACATCAAAGAAAAAGAAGGGATTACTCTTGTCTCCAAGGCCCGAGCAGTGTTACTGCACTTTTCTTGAATGAAAATGTAATGTAGCTCCTAAATTGGTCAACTTTCTTGGGAGAGTAGCATGTTTTCCTTTCTAAAGATCTCATAAAAGATTTTAGCTCATACCATCCCACTAGATAGATTCAGTGGAGGCTTCACATGGATTTAGTGGAATGGGGAGAAAGTTGAGGGAAATACCAGAATGTCAGCCCTTCACTGAGAACAGAATGATGCCAGGTATGGTGTTGGAAGCCTGTAAAACTGGCTTATGACAAAGGCAAGAACACATTTATTTGTAATTTTTATTCAACAGTTCTGTGACAAATTTCTGCTGCATTTGTATAGATTTTATTAGCTGCCTCAGACCATTGGTTTGAGAATTCATAGCCATACTTTTTTATTCTTTTATGATTTGTTCAAATGTCTAAGGCAGAGGATAGAGGTCGGAATGGAAGTTTACACTGTTTTTTATATTTTGTGAGCTAATAAATGCAGATTTTTACAGTAACCATTGATATATATCAACATAATGATTCTGGGTCTCACATAATGAGAAAGAATAGATAAACTACCTTAGCACAGAATGAGGTATAAAATCCATTCCTAGATGGAGAATATCTTGTGGATGTACATATTAACAAGACATTATGAATACATTAAAACAATGGAAGGCGTTTAAGTAAGGGCATGTAATAGGCATTTATTGCCTAAATTATCCTTGATGTTCAACAAGGAGAGTAAAGGAAGATGAGTCTGGAGGCACTAATGGGAAATTACAAAATTATGAGGGAATTTACTAAGTTATAATAAAATTAATATTACTAGAAAGGGTCGGAAACAAGGAAGAGAACTAGCAATCAGGTCGGTAGAGACCCTCCAGGGAGGGAAACATATAGTCTTTAAGGGAGTGTGTAAATATAGTATAAATATAGATTATTTGTGCTTAGGACATTTTCTGATTTTCAAAATTCAGCTTTGGCAGCAGAGTATAACCTGAGATTTTTTTCGTTATTTCTTTTGTTACTTACATTTTCATTTTTAAAAGCTGTAGTGGGATCACCTGGGTGGCTCAGTGGTTGAGCATCTGCCTTAGGCTCAGGTTGTGATCCTGGGGTCCTGGGATCCAGTTCACATTAGGTTCCCTGCAGGGAGCCTGCTTTTCCCTCTGCCTATGTCTCTGCCTCTCTCTGTGTGTCTCTCATGAGTAAATAAAGAAAATCTAAAAAAAAATTAAAAATTAAAAGTAAATGAAAAATAAAAGGCTGTAGTGATTGAAGTACAACTTGATAAAATGTTTTTTTCTTAAGTTGCACAGCCAGAAGCCAAAATCATAAGTCTCTGTATCTCCAGTAATTTTGCTCTAAATATCTGGGAAAATGAACTCAATTTGGATTAAGAATGGGGATGTTTCTGGAAATAAAGAGCTACTTGTTATTGACTCCTGACCAAAATCAAAACAAGTGGGCTAAGAAATGATTGTGTCCATAAGAAGAACTAAAAAAATAGCTAGTGTGGGTATAATAGGAGATTTTTGCCAGGTATAGCAAATAGAAAACTCTAAAATAAGATTGTTATTATGATAATGAATCTGGTATTCGGGGTTATTTCTTAACTCATTTTCTGCCTTAAGTGACCATGTTGTTGAAGCTTTAGACCTGGAGTTAATGTTGAGTTCTTCGATGTTTTATTCCTGAAACAAAATAAAATCTCTGCTTCCTTTGATAGAAAATACTTTAAGCTCATATGTATTAATTCATAATATTTTATTGTTTCCTGCCTAGAAATTTTATTCAGGAAAATGTATTATTATAAGCTTAAGATATTCATTTATTGGGTGATTTAGTTGAAGACAATTTACAGTTATAGTATTTAAAATAGAAATGATTTCCAGCCTACTTGTATACTTAATTAAACTAGAGAAAAAGAGAAAATTATAAATTATACATATCTCACAGACACATTTAAAAGAATTTAATACCAGAGGTCCTTTATAATATCAGAAATCATGTTCCAAGAAAGGGCTACTGGGATGGATTGCCTCTCCTCAATTTATAATGTGAGTATTTAAAAGGGTCTTCTTTAGGGTTAACTCTGAACAAACAAGTATTGGCACATTTGTTAATGAGTGTTGTTGATTCAAAGAATATGTTTAATAATGGGGATCCCTGGGTGGCTCAGTGGTTTGGCGCCTGCCTTCGGCCCAGGGCGTAATCCTGGAGTCCTGGGATTGAGTCCCACATCAGGGTCCCTGCATGGGGCCTGCTTCTCCCTCTGGCTGTGTCTTTCTGTGTCTCTCATGAATAAATAAATAAAATCTTATTAAATATATTCTTTTTTTTATTAGTCACTTCACAATAAAACATGAAATGCTGTGAAATTGTACAGTTTATATATGAAAGAAACTTTAGAGGAGATTTTTGAATTTGATGAAGTCATAAATATTTAAATATTATCATTAATATGCTATGAAGCTGAGACATTTCAAAATCGTATTAAAAATTAATTACAAAAATTCGTTTTTAAAATTTATTTTTTGAATTCAAATCTAATTGACATAGTGTTATACTAATTTAAGATATATAAGATAAAGTTTCAACAATTCTATATATTTCGCAGTGCTCATGATGAGCATAATCATAATCACCTTCATTTTTTTTTACCCATCCTCATACTTCCCTTCTGACAATCATTAGTTTGTTCTTTATAGTTAAGAGTCTGTTTTTTATCTTTTTTCTTTGTTCATTTGTTTTGTTTCTTAGATTCCATGTATGAATGAGATCAAACAGTATTTGTCTTTTTCTGACTGACTTACTTCACACAGTATTATACCATCTTGATTTATACATGTTGCAAATGGGAAGATTTCATTCCTTTTTATGGCTGAGTAATATTCCATTGTATGTACCATATCTTCTTTATCCATTTATCTTTCAATGGGCACTTGGTTTGCTTCCATATTTGGCTATTATAAATAATACTATAATAAACATAGGGATGCATTTATCCTTTTGAAATAAATTTTCATTCCAACCATGCTGGAGAAAAGATTTTTATACCTCAAAGACTAAATTTTCCTTTGATTCTATTTAATATAGAAAAATGAAATATTGTTATAATAATTACAATAAACGATACTAAGAGTGGAAAAAAATTGCTTGGTAGTTGACAATAAATGGTTTCTAATAGGAAAGTGTTTTGTGTGTGCTTAGAGAGAGAAAAGTCTCCATTTTCACATGTGACTTAGTGATTCTCGTCTAGGAAACATTAGGTCAAGAAGGTGAATTTAGGGGCACCTGGGTGACTCCGTTGGTTTAGCATCTGCCTTTGCCTCAGGTCATGATATCAGAGTCCTGGGATGGAGCCCCAGATCAGGCTCCCTGCTCTGTTGGGAGTTGCTTCTCTCTCTCCCTTTGCCCCTTCCCCCACTCATGTTCTCTCTCTCTCAACCAAATAAATAAAATCTTAAAAAAAAAAAAAAGATCAATTTACCTATTTACCTTTTCAGAAGCAGGCATTGCTCCTAATAGGATTATGGAAGAATATTTGAAAATGAAAATGAGAATCAAAGAATGACAAATGATATAGTCAGAATAAAACAGCAGAAGAGTAAAAGAGAAGTTGAAGAATAAATAAAAATTGGGGGAAATAATTGAAAGTACACATATTTCTTATTTTTGGAACAAGCCAAATTTAAGTGGGGGCAGAAAGTGAGGTAGAACAAGAAAAGAGAGAAAAGAGTGGCATTTTGAACAACTTTGGAGATTAAATGCAGATTGGGAAAAAAAAGTCCATAAACCAGTGCACAGAGGGGTAGGGTCTTTAAGCACTTCAGTGTCTCAATCACTGTAAGATGGTTGGAAGCAACTGTTAATAGTACCAAAGATCAAGATCACCAGACCTTTGTGCAACCATTTCTTTTGGCATTTTGTATTTCTCACTTGGAGAATAATCCTAGAAATGTCAGTAGCCCTTGCTAATGTTGGGTTTTTTGACCAAGTAAACATTTCTTTTAAATTTTAATGTAGTTAGATTTAACTTTTATTTCCCTTATTGCTACTAGATATTAAAATATGATTAAGATTATTGTTCTATTCAAGTTTGTAGAGAAATTCATCTACATATTCTTTTAGTATTTGTATGGTTATTTTAAGGTTAAACATCATGTGGAATTTATCCTGGGGTATGATATGAGAAATAGATCCAAGTTTGTTTTTTTTTTTAGTTATTCTCAAGCCATTTATTTTTAAAAAGTTCTTTTATTTTTAATTGAAGAAGCTACCTTTATCACATTTGAAATTCTCTTACGAAATCATTTTTATTTCTGAGATTTTCTTTTTTTTTAAATTTTTTTTATTATTTATTTATGATAGTCACACAGAGAGAGAGAGAGAGGCAGAGACACAGCAGAGGGAAAAGCAGGCTCCATGCACCGGGAGCCCGACGTGGGATTCGATCCTGGGTCTCCAGGATCGCGTCCTGGGCTCAAGGCAGGCGCCAAACCACTGCGCCACCCAGGGATCCCCTATTTCTGAGATTTTCTATTCTGTTCTATAGTTCCTTATATTTAAGCATCAATACCACACTATTTTAATTAGAGAGGCTTTATATTCTACTTAATGTTTGATAACATCACCGTCATCACTTTTTCTTCTTCTTCAAAGGTTTTTAGGCTGAGCTTTTCTTCTTTCAAATAAACTATGAAACATATTAAATTTTTACTTTGACTTAGGAAATAGTAGTATTTCCTAGTTTCCAAGGATTGTCATAACAAAGTTCCATAAAATGGATGACTGATTTATTATGTCATAGTTCTGGAAGCTAGAAATCCAAAAATCATGGTCATGGTGTAGGTTGGTCTATACTTCCTTTAAAACCTCTAGTGGAAGATCTTTTTTTTTTTTTTTTGCCTCTTCCTAGTGTCTGGTGTTTGCCAGAAACTTTGCAAATCTAGATGTTCCTTGGCTTTGTGGACTCATCACTCTGATCTCTGCCTGTTATCACATAGATATCTTCTTCCTGTATGTCCTTGTCTTCTCAGGACACCAGTCCTATTGAATTAGAACCCACCCTAAAGACTCTATCTCCAAGACTCCATTTCCAAATAAGGCAACATTCATTCACAGGTTCCAGGTGTTAGAACTATAACATATCTTTTGGAGGGGGACTCATTTCAGCCCATAATAGTATCTTTATGAATGTTGTCTTAATATCTCAGAAAATGGAGTGTCAATTTATTCACTTATTCCACTATTATAAATAGAGTCTCCTATGATATCTTCTGACATTTTTATATATATGAAGTTCTTTGAGTTTTGTATGTTGATATATAGCTTGCCATTTGTTAAATACTCCCAATTACTTGTAGTAAAATGAAATTATATCACTGTAAGGTTGAAGTATCTTATTGTTGCAAAACATTATTATTATGCTTTCTGCATTGCAATTGTAAAGTCTCTCATCCTTTCTTTCCTCTAATTGCACTTGTGGATACCTTCAACACATTGTTTAGTATTAGTGGAGATACTGGAAAGCCTTTCTTTTTTTTTCCTGATTTAAGACTTTTTCATTAAGATGCAAGATGTTGGGCTAAGGGGTGTGTGCGTGTGTGTACACACATGTGTGCATGTGTATATGTATAATATTGGTAAGGTGAGCATTTCTATACTTTTCATTGTCAGAGTTTGAGAACTATTAATTACATTCATTTCAAAAAGGAAATTTGAATGTTTGTTCTTTTTCTATGTTCTAGAACAATTGGCATCTGACATAAAAGCATTTCTTAACAGTAAGTTACTATAAAGCCCTATGGGCCTTGTACTTTTACCTAGGGGAACTCTTTAACTAACTACTTTCTATATCTTCTGTCATTGTTCAGATAAAACTTTTTTGTCTCTACCAGAGTCAATTTTGGAAGGTATATTTAGATAAAAATATCAATTTTTTCTGTTATCGATTTTGAATGGAATTGTATAAAATACAAAAATATATTCATCTAAAACAATAGGGAATTCCCTGTCTTCCATTGTAGAAGTCAGAGGAACTCCCATCATCTCACTTATAGATAGAACGAACATGTGCTCTTGGTATAAGTTACTTTTCAGAACACTTATGTCTGGGACTGAATTTGTAGTAGCTGAGGCAAAAAATCAAAGTGCTGCTTAAAAATCTGTCCATTTGTGGACTCAGCAGCAGTTTGCCAAATGGTGGCAGAAGTATAGTTTTGGATAATTATTGCTTTTGGCCTTCTAGAACTGCTTCAATTTCTGCTCATTTTCCAAAATGTTTCTTTTTATGGTTGTCTGTCATTGGTCCCCATTTCATAGAACTAGGAATCCCATTAGATGAAAAGATATGCATAGTCTGGCCCACACTTCTTGGTACCTTCATCATTTTGCCTGCCATTCTAGCTTAAATACTCTGTGCTTAGCCATACTGAATTTCATACTATTTTTATAAGTAGTAAGTTCACAGTTTTCAATGACACCTGTATTAGTTTTATGTTATTGACATAACAAATTACCATAAACTTAATGGTTTAACCAACATTTTTTTTTTACTATTCTATTGATCAGAGGTCTGCTCCAATTATCACTGCATAAAAACAAAGACGTTAACAAGCTTTCTTGAGGCTCTGAGGAATGATTCATCTTCCTGCACATTTGAATTATTGGGAGTATTCAATCCCTTGTGATTGTAGGACTGGGGTCCCTGTTGTTGGGCTGGCTATAAACTAAAGGTCATTCTCGGCTTCTAGAAGGCCACAGAATATTTGGTTAATGGTCCCCTCTGTCCATCTTCAAAGCCAGTAATGACAGGTCAAATTCTTGTCATGTGTCACCTTTCTGAGTTATCTTCCATCATTGTCTCTCTCTCTTTGACTACAATAGGAAAGGTTCTTCACTTGTAGGACTATGTGATTTTGTGTGTGTGTGTGTGTGTGTGTGTATAAAATCTCCTCAAATCAAAATCTATATTCTTAATCACATCTTTAAGTCCCTTTTGCCATATAAGTTAAATATTCACAACCTCCAGACATTAGGCAATGGACATCTCGAGGGACCATTATTCTACTTGTTACAGTCTACTCTTTGGCCTCAAAAGATTCATTTGTATGTGTTCTATATGTATTCTACATATAGAATACATACAATTCATCCCATATCCCAATCCCTCAAGTCTTTTTTTTTAAGATTTTATGTATTCATGGGAGACACACAGAGAGAGGCAGAGACATAGGCAAAGGGAGAAACAGGCTCCTCACAAGGGAGCCTAATGCGAGACTTGATCCCAGGAACTTAGGATCATGATCTGGGCCAAAGGCAGATGCTCAACCACTGAGCCACTCAGGTGCCCCTTCCCCCAAGTCTTTTTTTTTTTTTTTAGAGACAAATGGTTTATTTGGGAACAAGAAGTAAAAAGGAATTTTTAATTCCTCTTCTCTATTCTCGTAGCTGAACTGAACTGTGATAGTCAAATGGACAGCAACACAGGAGAACTCCCCTGCAGTCCTTGAACTTGTGCAAGATGCAGAGAGGCCTGAGTTACAGGACTTGCAGTGATCCTTTTCTAGACAGAAGTGCCAGCTGTCATGCTCTGTAATGTTTCAGGGGTAGCTCCACTGTCTTTCTTGTCTTCGGGTTTCATGGCAGGAAACAGAAGTACTTCCTTGATGTAATTGGAGTCTGTGAGAAACATGGTGACACGGTCGATGCCCATGCCCCAGCCAGCGGTGGGGGGTAGCCCGTATTCCAGAGCAGTGCAGAAGTTCTCATCTATGAACATGGCCTCATCGTCGCCAGCAGCTTTGGCCTTAGCCTGTTCTTCAAATAGCTGCTGCTGCCGCACAGGGTCGTTGAGCTCGGTGTAGGCGTTGCAGATTTCCTTCTTCATGACAAACAGCTCAAAGCGCTCAGTCAGACCCTCTTTAGAGCGGTGCCATTTAGCCAAAGGGCTCATTATCTGCGGGTGATCACAGATGAATGTAGGACTGATGCATGTCCTTTCCAGGAACTCCCCGACAAGCTTATCACGAAGCCTGGCCGTGGTCCGAGGTGGAGGGCATTCAACAGCTCTTTCTAGACAGATGTCATCAAGAATTTTGCGAGTTTCTTCAGTTTCAAAGAGCTTAGTTTCTGGCAGCTTCACCCCCAAGGCCTTCTCAAGCTCTTCTACCATGCTGATTCTCCGGAAGGGTGGGGTGAAGTCAATCTCATAGGCTTCACCCTCTGGGCCATCTGGATGGTATGTGACCTTGTAACTGCCGGTAATGTGCTTCACCATCCCTGAAATCATCTTCTCTGTGATTTCCATGAGATCATGATAGTCTGCGTAGGCCATGTAGAACTCACAGGTGATGAACTCAGGATTGTGAGTCAAATCAATTCCTTCATTCGGGAACTGGCGTCCAATTTCATAAACCCGGCCAATTCCACCAACCACCAGTATCTTATGGTAGAGTTCTGGAGCAATCCTCATGTATAAATTCATATCCAGCTCATTGTGGTAGGTGATGAAAGGCTTTGCCACAGCTCCCCCAGGGATGATGTTCATCATGGGAGTTTCAATCTCTAGGAATCCCAACTCATCCAAGAAACTCCTTATGTATGTGATGATCTTAGAGCGGATGATAAATTTCTGCCTCACAAAGTCATTCAGGATCAAGTCCAAGTATCTCTATGATACCGTGTTTCCTTGTCTTTGAGGCTAGAGTGGAGATGAGGTAACATATGCAAGCAAGGAGACAGCAGTGTGATCTCGTAGGGAATGATGCTCAGCTCACCCTTCTTGGTTTTCCCAGGATTTCCCTTAACTCCAATTATGTCTCCCCGACGTAGTTTGTTACTGATGTGTATAAATTCTTCTTCTGATTTATAATTCCTGGAATTGGCCATGACTCGCAACTTGACCCCTTTTCGAAGGTCATAGGATTGCAGCTGTGTGACTCCTGCCAGTAGTATTTGGAAGGGAGAGTGGCATGGTGTGCAGTTTATGGCCTTCGTTTATTTGGGACTCTTTGTCCCTTTTATTTATTTATTTTTAAGGATTTTATTTATTTATTCATGAGAGACACAGAGAGACGCAGAGACATAGGCTGAGGGAGAAGCAGGCTCCTCACAGGAAGCCCAATGTGGGACTCAATCCCTGAACTCCAGGATCATGCCCTGAGCCAAAGACAGACGCTCAACCACTGAGCCACCCAGGCACCCCCTTTGTCCCTTTTAATCCAAGCTGGTGGTGCCTCTGCCTGTATAAAGTACTTAAGAACCTTGTGAGTGTCCTGTATATATCTGAGATTTATGTCATTAGCAAGATTGTCCATAAATCTTTCCTAGATAATCCTATCCCTATTTTTGGCTTTTGCTGAGATGGCTGAAGGTTAATACCCTTAAGCTTTCTATATCCTTTCCTAGGTTTAAATGAGATCTGTGATCCACACTTTTAGTCTGTTCAAAGAGCTTTTCATGTAACCGAATATGCTGAATATGCTGTGATCTTTCTGAGGCAAAGTTTGTAAAGCCACACCTTGGTTTGTTTTACTTATTTATTTATTTATTTATTTATTTATTTATTTATTCTAGAGCATACTTTCTAATAGTGATCTCTTAATTTTAACATTTTTTTTGCAATCTGGATAGTCTGAAAATTTCTCAACTTTTGTAGTTCTGGTTCCTATTTATGCAACATTTTTTTCTTCCTAAATTCCTGTATTTTTACCATAAGCCTCAAGAAGATCATCTAACACTTGCTTAGAAATTTCCTCAGCCAAATATCCAGATTGAAAACCCACAAATTCTGTTTTCCAAATAACTGCAGGACACATTTCCACTAAGCTTTCTGCCATTATAGAATAAAGGATCACCTTTCCTTTAGTTTCTAGAAACATGTTTTCATTTCCTTCTGAGCCCTCGCTGGAAGTACTTTCTATGTCCATATTTCTAATGGTTTATTCATGATGGTTCATATATCCTCTGATGCAATTTAGTTTTCATCTACCATGTTCCTTACCTCATTCTGGGTCTTCAACAACAGAGTCATCAATATCCATATTTCTTACAACAGTCTGTTCAAATCACTCTAGACATTTTCTGTCATGAACCTTATGACAGATGAATGAGAAAAGAAATATTAGTATATTAAAATTTTAAAAACTGACAAATACCTTAAAGTTCTGAAAATCCAGTACATTATCATGCAATTTTTGTTAATGAACTGCCTAAAAAAAAAACCCTGAAATACTTTTCTCACCCACCACTTGGTAACCTTCTCTGCAACTATCTCATCATATTCTAATAATTTTATGAAACAAATTATATTGGAGAGAATAAAAAGATAATTTGGTTATTCCTCTAACATCAATTTTTTTCATATTTTGATATGTTAGAGATGTTTATGTCTCACAACTTATAATTGGAAATGCCATGTAGAATTTTAGAATTATTGTAAGTTGATAAAAGCTTTTTCAAGAATTTTCTTATCTGAATCATAATATTTCAGATCACATACAACTTTTCCTTGTATTTTCCAATCTTAAATACTATTTGAATTGTTCATGGTCATTAGTCAGTTTGTCATTGATTCATTAGAGCTATATATTATGGGGATTTTTTTTTGTTGTTGTTGTTAATGTCACTATTTTGTGTCAACTGAGAAAGTTAAATATATTTCCCATATGTTAATATGATTTCACTTCTCTTCTTGAATTGGATTATCAAAAAAATACAAGAGCCTATTCAATATAACAACCATTGATTTAGTGATGAATATATTTATCTGGGACTTTATCATTGGAGTGTATTTTTTTTTAGGTAACTTCAGTTTCAAAGTGGCTTTTTTGTAAATAATTTCAAGGGAGTGTAGTCTTCCTAAGAACAAGATATACTAAGATATTACCTTAAACACTGGAATGCATAAAATGTGTGACCTCACACAGAATACTCTCTCTGTTTGTAGTACTTCTACAGATACAGAAGTTCTGATAAACTTTATTTTTTATGGTTCTCATAAAATATTTATTGTGATAATTGTAAAAACTGCATCACTGACTGTAAATAGAAGAGAACTGTTTGGACTAGCTGCAATAAATGAGGAATCCTGCAGCAACAGTCTTACATATGTATGATTAGTAGAATTTTTGATTACTAGATTCTGGTTCAGTATATCTCAATCCTTTTTCTCCTCTCTTACCCATAATTTTATTTCTAGATGCCATAGAATATGTTCATTTGCACCCCCTAACTCTTACTTCTCTACTTAGCACTCTCCCATGGAATATCTTCTTACTTAAGAGTCAGTCATTATTATTACCTATAGGGCCTCCTTGATCTGACTCTTTTAGTTCTTGACCTCATTTTCCTTTGTTCTTTCCTTCTTTTTTGCTGCTGCAGGCATGCTGGTCTCTTCACATCCTCACACATGCCAAGAACTCACATGGGTTGTGGTCTTAGCCCTCACAGTTCCTACTGCCTGGAGTGACCGTGTCCAGATATTCCCAGAGCTTCTTTTTTCACTTCCTTCAGGATTTTACGCAAAAGTTACCTTAGTGAGGATTTCTTTTGCCATTTCTACTATAATTTCACCCTTGTATTCTGCTACAGATTCTTCTTCAGATTACTTTTCTTGCTTTAATTTTTAGTAATTATCATTTTCTAAATGAGTGTGCTTTATTTTGCTTATATTTTTTCACATATAATCTATTTATAATCTAGAAAATAAGCTCCATGAGGCAGATATGTTTGTCTCTTTTGTTTATTGTGCCCTTCCCCCAATGTCTAGAAGGATGCCAGGCTAAGGTTGGTGCTCAATAAATATTTATTAATGAATATTCATCAAAAAAGAATCAATTTTTGACCTAGGGAATACATATCACTTTTTATTTATCAACCTCTTGGATTGTTCTCAAGTCCTTCAAAGTAAAATTAATAATATTAATGTGTTACCATAATATTTTGCAATGACCTATAAAATACCATAATCCTGATGGTATTGTACTTAGTTGTTTAGCATTCTTCTTTATTTTTTACAATATCAATTCTCATAGGTCAGGGTCTGTGTTATGCTCATATTCATATTCTGAGTATATAGTCTGTTGACTGTAACCCAGTAAGAATTTGAATAATATTCATTAAAATAATCCTAAAACTAAGTGAATATATTGGCTGAATGCCAGTAACAAATTTTATCCTGGGGCATAGAAGTAAAGGTTATTCTTTCCTTGAGGGAGAACTACAGATAAAAAAAGACTTGACAGGCCAGAATCTTTAATTGGAAAACCCAAGTCATAGAATCCTTGGAGTTCTATGCTCAGCAAGAAAGTAACACTTTAGTTGCTACAGAAGTTACAATCAGAGAGGAGTCTATAATGGATTACTCAATTAAACCAGCTGTTTACAAATCCTGAAGCATGTAATAAAGACACTCTTGGAGTAAAAGGCCTTTTAGTATTTTTCATGTCAATGAAAATGGGAGAATAACTTGAAATGTTCTGGAGATCCTCTTCATTTGTGGATTGCGTTACAGAGAAGCATCTCTTAAAGTGTTATAAAGAAAATTTTGTTCATAGGATACTGACAAGAAGAAACAAGAAGGACTTATTATGTGAAATAAAGCTAAAATTATTTATTACAGGATTCCCCCCAGCCTTTAATATGTGTTGTGATTCACCAAGGAGTAGATACAGAAGCCTGGATTCTCTAAAAGTTTTTGTATACAAAACCTTTTTACTTTTTTTTTTTCTTTGACATTTTTACTTCTAAATATATTTTAGAAGTATCTCCACAGAGCAAATCCTGATGGGACATGTGGTTCTGGAGAAAAGGTATCAATAACAAATATCCTGGCTTTAGCTAATGTTCTTCGTGGGTTGACACCATGTGTTGTGACAATAAATCAGCAAGAACAATCTTCTTATCACACAAAGCCTTAACAGTCATTCATATCTATTCCTGAGTCATGTGTTTCATTGGTACATTCAACAGTTCTTTTCCTTTAGGAAGACAAGTCAGCTGATAGTTCACAGGATCTTCAAGTATGATCTTAAGGTGAGTTATTCTGGGAAACTCCTTTATAGCAGAGTAGTTCCCCTATGGATTCTAATGGTTTGAAACTACTGCAGCCGCTTTGCCAACCACTGTAGATATTTTCAGCAACTGTGATCAAAATATTTTGCAAATATGAAACATTTTTTTTCTGCAAATCCTGTTTGGGACTATCTGCATTCTCATTACATTGCTTGGCAGAGGCTGCTTTTTTCCAATGAAATATTCTCTGTATCTGGAATATTCTTTGTATCTGAAATATTGCACAAGACAGTACAGCAGCTGTGTGAAAAGCTGGTTGATTTCAAAGTCATCTCCAGCCTTGTGATTGTCCAAATTCCAAAATAGAATGAGTATGATGATAGCCTACATAAAAGGTTACAGGCTACAGAAGGGCTGGCTTCAAATCAAATACCGAATGATACCACCATGTATTGTACTTTAGACTTGTCTAAAGCTGAACATATAGAAAACACATGATTTAATTCAACAAATATTTATGGAGTATCCATTATATGCAAAATAGTTCATTTATTGCTAATCCTTGGAGCAAAATGACAGTCTAAGAGTTTAATCAGCAAAACATTTTTTTGGACACCCACCAGGAAGGGTGCTTCCCTTCAATACTACTATAGTTCTATATAGTAAACTCTTATCCAACCCATATGAGCAGCAAATAAAGATAATTGAATGAGTGTAACTGGGAGAGGGTTAGTACTACTGACAGCCCAGTCACTGTAATTCCACATCAAGTCCTCTTTTGATAAATATACTTAAGAGAAGTCAGATGTGTCAGGTTTTGACAGGGGTGGATCCTGACAGGAATATACCAGGAATTTTACCAATTATAGATCAATTTTCAAGTAATTGGAAGCTGAGCGATTAAAACCAAACAGAGTAAAAGGCTTATCTAAGCCAAGGTTACTATTTTTTAAGAGCTAATAGGGAACATAAATGATAAATCCATTTTCAGCAAGGTGAGTGATCAAATGAGTCCAGGTGTGAAGAAAATTAGAACTGTCAGATGCTGTGATGCAATTCAGAAAAGTGTTCAGGACTGATAATGAAATTAAACCATACCTGATATTTGATAACATAAACAATTGAAAAAAGAAATGAACCCAAGTTAGGACTGGAAACCAAATCAGAAAATCTAGAAAAAAAACTAAAGAGAACAACATGAGCAAAAGTTAATGATTTGAATGATAGAAGGAGAGGGATGTAAGGGGAGGACAACATTAGACTTTACTCTTTTGTTTCCATGGAGCGATTAATGCAAAAACATTCTAGCTTTCAGGACTCCTCAGAAAGTTTAGGTGCCAGACTAACACATATGGTTATTTTTCTTTTCTGAAAATGGGCCCCCAAGAAAAACAGTCTATAATTGCACTTATTCCATCATCTAAGCAGAAAAGAACAGGGTCCAGGGGGTTTGTCCCACATGTTCTGGTTCATCTGGGGGTGTGGCAAAAGATCATTCCAGAGAACTAAAGTCAGAAATTTTTACTCAGTATCTCTTCTTCACCTATATTTGGGTGCTTGACCACGTTTTCACACTTATTGGAGGAGAGTAGTGGCTCTGAAGTAGATAGATGCTTGAAGAAGAATAAAAGGGATCATCTCAGGCTTACTTTCAACTGTGTGCTTTAGAGTCAAAGTAAAAATTGCACCTACATCTGTTTTTGGCAACAAAGATTGTTGCCAAAATGCAAAGATTGTATTGCCAATGTGTATAATATTATAAGTGTTCCTAGTAGTCAAGATTTCACACCATCTCTGCATCCAGATAAAAGTGAGGGGTAAAAATTTTATTGACTTCCCCTAGTATGTGATTAAGGTATGTTAGTGGAATTCAAAATACATTAATCAATAGCCCTGGAAAAAAGATGGACATTCTCTCCATCATAGAGGTTTACAATTTATCATAACTACATATAATTAGCAATGAATACCTTAAGTGTTACAGAGGAAGGCTAACCAAGTCTAGTGAGTTAAGGAAATCTTTCATGAGTAATTATTACACTGAAACTTAGTAAGCCTTATGGCTTGGTAACAAGCAAGTTGTGATGGAATCTGCTTTTTCTAGCAGAGTGGTAACCTGCATCCACACATACAAAATGAACAAACTGAGCAAAGAAAACATCCTGACATCAGAAAACTCCCATAATAGCTTCAGTGAATAAAAATCCTATGAAATGAGTGCGATGTTGTCACTATAGGTGGGACAAGCCAATAGTAACTAACACAGACACTGGCAATATGTCTGATGTTTCTTATACCTTAATTCATTTAATCCTGACTATAGCCTGAGAAGATAGCTACTATATAATCCTCTAGGCAGAGCAATGAATTTTTCCAGTGCTGATCAGGTAGGCACTGCTTTTAAATACAGGTCTGATTTCAAAGTTCATAACGTCTTTATCCCATAATTCTTTGCTAGTGCCTCTTAAATACCCATATTAGGAGGTGCAAGGGATTTAATGGTTGTAGCTGATGCCCTTTGAGCTTTGCATCGCATCCCTCGGCCACTTCTGATGTCAGCCTGTAGCTGGGTGCAGTCATCCAGTAGTGCACTTGGAACACTCATGCCTTTCTGTCTTGGAGCTGTCCCTGAAACCATGAGGATTTTCTCAGCACGGGTGAGTTTGTTTGGGTTCCAACACCCCCTGGAGTAACCCTTAGCTAGTGGATGAGGGTATTCTAGTGCATAAAGGCCACAGTCTGTCCCTCCAGAGAGACAGTTCTGAGGCCCCTTCTACATGATTCCTCAGTGAGCCGGTGAGGGATTGAGACCCACCAGCCTACGGAGGTAACCAGCTCAGTAAGACACACTTCAGTTTTCTTACTTTTCTGTCTCACTTTCTCTACTCCTTCGCTCTAACTTCCTGAGATTATTTCCCAAATAAATCACCTGCATCTCAGTCTTTGTGTCAGGTTTTTCTGTATCAGGGGAATTCAAACTAAGACAGTGGTTTTAAGCATTGGATTTTTAATAAAAATTTCACACTGCATTCCTGTTGGGCTGTTGGATCTTCAGCAAAGAGTAATATGCTATGACGTTCTACTTGTATTTTACTACCATATGGGAGTCTTCAGGTACTCATTTAAAAATAAGAGCAAAACATAAATAAAATCTGAAGGAAATTCAACTACTAAGAAAAGTACCGCTGGAAATATCTATTAATATAGAAACTCAACTGCAGAGTTAAAAATATTAAAGACCAAATTCTAATAGTACTAATTGTATTTAGTGAGCCACCATTGTATCAAAAAATTATTTATGCCAACCCCAGTGATTTTATATAATTGCACTGATATTTATTTGACATCTCACTGATATTATAAAATAAAGAGTAACTTCCCATAAGCCATTTTAATGTAATTTATGTAAACAAATTTTAAAATGTAATTTGTGTTATTTAATTCAGTGTGCTGTATACATGGTAGGTAGTAATGATTTAGAATTTATCTGAAGTGAAATGCCTCATGATATTGTTTCCTTATAAAATGCCACATATTTTTCAGAAATAGTCTTCTAAGCCTTCTTTCTGTCACTCACATATATTTCAGAAGCAATTGCTGTAGTAAAAGGTTAGTCTTTG